>NW_028301628.1:20303030-20606060 GCF_987345545.1 Pholcus phalangioides
TTTTTTTCAAAGTGAGTGGGGAAGATAGTCCACCAAAGTTGGAAAACAGAGAAAATCATATCTAGCCGATTAGCCGATTACCACTGTGCAGTCGCAGGTTCCAAACCTGGATTTCTGAAAAGGGCGAAATCAGAGGAGGGCACGGAGGACTCTTGACCCCCATCCCATGGTAAAAAAATTTTTAATATTTTTGTAGAAAATTAAAATATTGAAAAAAAAAACACCCCCATTCTTATACTAGTATAACAGGAGTTGCTTACTCTATATGCTGTTGATTTATGATTATTTTAAGTGTTAGAGACCAAAAATTTCTGTGGAAGAAATCCTTGTGCCCCTTGATAGGCTGATTCAGCGTACACACCCGATTTTCACGATGTGAAAAGATAGGCAAGCAGCAAGAAATTTTGTTCGGAGGAGGAACCACTTGCATTTCAGGGGGGACCAAAGTGGTCGAGCAATAGATTTGGTCATCTTTTCCCCTTTTGGAATTTAATCAATAATGAGCATCATATATATATAATGATCAGATAGATCGCTGAAACTGGAAACCCTCACAGGAAATTCTTTTTTGCCACTGGAGAAAACGTGTTTCCTTCAAAGATAACGTTTCACAAAAATAATATTTGTTTCCGCTCGAGAGAGGCTCGCTCTTCTACCTTTTGTGTGTATAGATAACGGTGGCATTGCGGATGTCTTGTTTTCAAAGCCTATTTGTACTTCGTTATTTTCTGCTTTGAAGAATAAGCATACACAAAAAATGAATACAGTATAAACTTTACATGTGAAGCTTAACGGCATTTAAAGCGCCGAACCTCACCATCCCCCCCCCCCAATTTTTTGCGAGTTTACTTTACAGATATGATAAGCACTACAGATAATTAGTATCAGTCCAGAAAACACCATTAGAAGACAGACATTGCGCACGGGTTAGAAAGTTGCGACTTTAATGAGCATGTCGGGGGGGGGGGGGGGGAACCCACACAAAAGATTAACAGGAACCTAGGATTAAGCGAATTTACGGTCCGATGGAGTAGCATACAAACAGACTAGAACGAGTTCACCAGAAATGATCTGTTCAATGCTCCATTTATCCCTTTCACAATTTAACACTTGTAATTACCTACCATATAAAGAGCAATGTTTCCCAAAGTAGAAAATATCGTCCTGGGGAAGGGGGAATAGAAGCTACGGGAGTATCTAATGTTCAATGGAAAATGTTGTAGAGCCGCACAAAAACCTGCTACTTACGGGTATAAGTTTGGATTCTATGAGTTGACTTGAGTTCGGGCGACAAGAACAAAAAATTACCGGAGAAAGGGGTTATGGAACAAAAAGTTTTGGAAAACTCTAATATTGTGTGTAGTAGTATATTGTTATTCCAAAGGAATATCTTATGAGAGAACAAATAGCTTCGATATAGCAAGCAATGGAGTTACTGAATTCCATCATCCCGGGAAATGAAATAGATGAGACATATCCTAACGCAGTGGTCGGCAAACCGCGGCTCGCGAGCCACATGCGACGCTTTGGCCCCTACAGTGTGGCTCTTTCACAAAATACCAGTTTTTAGCGCACAGTAACTCCAGATTTTTGAAAAACCACGTTTAGACACGCATTTTTGGCCATTTTGTTCTCGCTCCTTTCCCCTCCCTGTCATCTTTTTTTCGTGGGCTTTTGCCGAAAGCCTGACTCTGCTGTCACGTGACACTTCCGAGGCTTTTTTCTTAAGGTACTCGGGGCAGATAGACGCAAAAAACGAGTCTCCTCTCGGAACATGCAATGTTTTCCATGCTAAGGAACGTCAACCTCTACCCGGTCAGACCATAGAAGAGGACGCTCCCGTGGCCAATCTCTCCATCCGCATTCAACATCGGTCATATACAAGGCGAGTGTGGATGGGAGAGGCTGAAGGGGTCGACCTCAGCGAACGTACCTCAATCAGATCGAGAACGTTTTTAGCAAAGGCGTACCCTAATTAAGTTAATAATAATGTACTTACCTATGTAGTTTAAGTTTAAAAAAATTTGGCTCTCGAAATAAATTTTTTTTTCAATCGTTGTACTGTTGATATTTGGCTCTGTTGACTAATGAGTTTGCCGACCACTGTACTAACGTATTTATGAAGCTAAACCAGAGGTGGCAAATCTGCGGCACATGTGTCAGCGGCATGCGAATTACTACGAAAATACATACTCCGAATGATGAAAACTATTTTATTTAGAGAAAATTTCGTGTCCGATTGGTAGTCCCAATGGGAAAATGCACTGAAATTACTTTGTGAGGTGGAGCCTGGGCGGTCATGCTCCCTCTATAGTGAGTTTATAACGTGAGAAAAATGATGAGCATCATCCCAGGCCCCAAGGAGTCTGGGTCTCATCTTCAACCTTTTTCAAGTAGCGAGCACTGCCTACACCGATCATTAAACGAAGAGCATCCTTTCAGTTTGACAAACATATGCCTGAAATTATAGGGTAATTGTAATCCTTGAAAATACAATTTGTACAGGGTGCTTGCAGGGCCGTATCAAGAGAATCATAACCACTCCCCCCACCAAGTGATTTTTCTGAAGTCTCATATATATCCAATTTACACAAATTATTACAGAAAATGTACACAGATCCAATTATTATAAGGCCCCGGGCCGGCCCATCCATTAAGACGGCACTCAGACGTTGATCAAGTGATCGCGCACACGAAATCCGACACGATCTTTGAGCCCCTCTTGGTGCCTGCTCTATAACAAAGAACTTTTGGTCGTACTGAAAACTAGAACTTGAACAAGACAAATTTTGACTTGGAAATTAAGACTTCTGATTAAGGTTGGTTGGATCAATCATTTGATCACAATTAAAAATTTACATCGAAAGTTTGCACATTAGCTTCTTTTTGGCGAATTAATTTGTCATCGATTCTCTTAAATCTTGTGTTCCTCTATGAATTTTATAGAGGTTCCCCCCATACACATTTATAGAAGAGATTAAGAGAATATATTTTTGTACAAATATTTTATTATTATACTATATAGACCTTATTGCTACCTCCATTGGCGTACGCAAGTGAGGGGGTGTTCTAACTCCCCCACCACTCGAGCCAAGATTATATTATTTTGCAGGAAAAAACGTAAACCCCTTCTGAAGGTAAAAAAATCTAAACCTCCCCGCCCTCGAGAAAATTCTGTGTACCTCCAAGCGGACCCAAATCCTTAACATTTCTATTTTCGAGGGCTGTTTCAGACCAAAATCCCCCGCTCACTGTCTTTTTCCTCCTCCATTCTATCCCTTCCTACAAACTCGCCACTGAATGTAATTTTAACAAAGCAAATTACCCACTAATGAAAAATATTCTTCGCTCCTACTTCAATGATTTCTTATCCATATCCTCGTCTAACAACATTCACATATCCTTTGGGATCACTTTTAAATGTACAGTATTATCAACAAATGTTTGTGCCTAGCTACAGTTCCAATTAAAAAAAAGTATCTTCTAAGTATTTTCTCAATCCGTGGATCACCAGAGATATTTCATCTAAAGAGAAAAATCCGCAGTATTTCTTCTTACTAATACAAAACTAACAAATCCAATTCACTTAAATCTAAAATTTCGGCCCAAATACCTCTCATGGACTACCCCATTATCTAAAAACAAATCCCACAGTTTTGGAACTTCCTTAGACCTAAATCCATCGGTCCCTCTTCTCAAAATTTCAAAGATATATCCTCTCCTTCAGAGATGGCTGCCGAATTCAACTTAGCGTTCTGCTCGGTTTTTTCGTAAGATTTCCCTCAATATTCTCATTCACAACTCATCTATTTTTTTCTCTCAAGAGGGTATTTTAAAATTATTGAAAAAATTAAAACCACCTTCTGTAGGCTCTGACTACATCCCAAATTAAACTCTATGCCGTTGAAGCCTCCGACTACCTTTCAATTTTGTTCTATGTTTCTCTAAATACTGCTGTCCTCCCAACGATTTTTTTTTTCGGAAAAAAAAAAAACCAAAAAAATTATTCCCATCCCCTTAACTTTAAGCCAATAGCAATCACCTCTTCCTGTTGTAAAATTTTTGAACACATTGTAGCAAAAGAAATCTGTACCCACAGACTCCTTTCTTTTCACCAATCAATATAGCTTTAGAAAAACCTCCACGACCCTTGGGAGCCATCGATAAAAAACTTCAAACTGATGTAATCTATGCCTCAACGTTCAATTGCTTAAATGTGTGTGTGTGGGGAAGGGGGGGGGGGGCGGCGGCGGAGGCTTTCCCAAAATATCGTAATCCCCCAGTTTGAATGTTTTAAAGATCATAACTCTCCATCAGCCTCCGTAATGTCTGGTACCCCTCAGGGATTGACCCACTCTTCGTTATTATTCCTGATTTACATTGACTCCCTCAAACCCTCAACTGCACCACTAAATTCTTTGCTGATGACTGCGTCATCTACCGCATTATTCACCAAATGATCAAGAACTTCTGCAAAATAATCTGGCTGCTATCTCTGACCGGTGTTCACTCTATGGCAGATACCTATCGATATTTCAAAAAGTTTTTTCATGAGAATTACCCGTAAATTCCTTCCTCTTGAATACTTTTACTCAATCGATAATTTAACTATCCCAAGTTTCTGAAATTAAATACCTCGACGTCATGATCTCAGCCGACCTATACATACGCTGGTACATACATGTTGATTACGTCTGCCAGAAATTGTCCAACAAACTTTTCTTCCTCCGCCGAAACCTCAAAACATTCCATTCGGGATATCAGACTGCTCTGCTACCAAACTTACATCTCTCCCTTACTCTTCTACGTCGCTGACATCTGAGACCCCTACACTTCCAATAACATAGAAAACCTGAATCAATCCAAAATAAATCCACTCGCTTTATCCACGACTGCTAGTCATTTGTCTCCTTGTGTTGCAACTTAAAAACAAACTTCATCTCCTACCCTTGCTTCTCTTCGTCTTATTTCTCGATTAACCGTTTTATAAGATCATGTGGTTATCTTAACTTTGATACTTCCGGTATTCTAGCCAAACCATCTCCAGAAGACTCAACCAATCCCTTAAAATAAAACCTATTTTTGCTTCCACTTACTGTTCTATAGTTTCTTTCCTCATACCATTAGTGAATGGTACTCCCCAGTTCTATTGTCACAGTACCAAACAATGTCTATGTCCCACTCAACCGCATTCTCTTGTATAGACCTAGGTCTAACACAATATTGTATAAATATACATCTACAGATATTTTAGCAGTTTTAAAATAAACTGATAAGACGCTTAAACAGACGCATTTAACTTTTACATTAGTATTGGGATGAAAATTGGATCAATACAGTCTTTTTGTCACAGACAGATTCAAAGAAAATTAAATAATTTCAGTTTCAATTCAATCTGAGTTTTCAAATTCTATAGAGAGAAGCATCAGCCAATTACAGCTCCATTCAAGAAATTTTTTTCCAATGGAAGCGGTGCTATGAAGATTAAAACTAGGAGCCTACATCACATTTTGGTGGGAGAGGGGGCATCCAAAGGAATATTTTCTTTCCAAAAAAAACTTGAAATAGAACTAAAAGCTTTTTAAATCTTCGGAAAAGCATTTCTAATTAACAGAAATTGGTTAAGATAACATGAAACTCAAAATACAAAGGTCTTTAAATAAAAAAAATTTAATTTGAGTATTGGGGGCACTTTCCTCCTTGCATCTCTGTATGAAACTAAAAATATAGCTTAGAAATTAGAGACCAACAAAATAGATTTTTTTTTTTTAAAAAATGACAAGACCCCACCGAAACAACCCTGAATTTAAATTCTTAGCTTTAGGGATAAAGCTTCCACCTACTAAACTCTCACATCCGCTTGTATAGGGCCACTGCAAAATATTTTCATTCAATAGGTGAATCTAATCTCACAAGTGGCATTTTTCATGGCAAATACTTCTTATCTCTGTCATCATAAGTAGCTTGCTATGTTTGCAACTCACAGGTGCTCATTCACAAAATTAAAACTAGGTTAGACAACCTCACTTATAACCTATTACCAATTTCAGCAAAACTGATTGCTTTAATATACCATTTGTCACCATTATAAAATTTACTATGTGACAGATTTTGACTGCAAGTTTCCTTGCAGTCAAAATCTAGAACTGGATAAACCATTTAGGACTAGAAATGGATTACGAGACTTTATGAAGTGAATTAGACCAGTGACAACCTGAGTCTCGCATTGGTATACATGGTTCTATAAAAAAATCATGAAACAGCCAAATCAATGTAAATTTGTAAGGTTATAGAAATTGACTTTTACTTCATTGATTTGTTTCATTTTGTACATTGTATCAGATTAATTCACTACTTGTTAAATCTTTCATATAATTTTGCACAAATAGAAAATTTGAACGTTTCTCATTTAAGTCGATAGATTAGGAGTTCTTAACCCCTTAACGATCACAAATAGTTAGAATCAAGAAATACATTTGAGCGCTCTCCCTTCCTTGGGATAATTCCATTGATAAGTTAAAAGAAAATTTTTTTTTTCAGTTCACCTAAAAATTCTCTTTTAATCTTTCTTACCTCCCTTTGGTTTGAGGATTAAAAAAAATTAGTACAACATACATAGGGAAAGGGTATTCTAAAGAGGTAGAAAGAGAAAAAAAACCAGTTTCTTTTCCTTCATTTCCCATGCATAAACGATACTTTTTTCATCTCTTCTAGTTCAACTGTACGTCTTCCAATTGTTGCCAAAAGCCTATATGTAAAGGGGTTAACCTTTTATATTTAATGGACCCTTTGTGCCAATAATATGAATGCTGACCTTTACAGAATATTCAGCACAAAATGTAAGAATAAGTTTTCTCCTTCAATAATCACAGGAACCCCAAAAAAACACCCTTTCTCCAAGGACACCTAAGGGGTTTGTGGATGAGACTGAGAACCACTGCAACCCAGAATAGGATTTGATATATTCTTTTGAACAGCATATACATACTACCACATATTTCAATATCATTCAATTTCCCTATAAACAATGCTCAAGTTCACTAGAACAAGTTCACCAGTTTTTCCTTTAATTATCAAAATTACAGTATTTTGGGGGACATCACTCTACTTAAAGATCTTTCCTTGATTGAATTTCTTGCCATTAAAGTCTCCAGCCCATGCAAAGTATTCATTCACCATCTTCTTTGTCTCCATATCATTAGGATCTAACTTCTTCCAGCTGTATGATTCATAATCGGTCTGCCAGTCATCACTCAACTGTAAAGCAAAAAGAATAAAAAATATGCAAACCTTGAATTATAAAAAAATTGATTTTTGAAGATATTTAAGATCTCTACCCAACTTTTTTTAATACACAGCATTTTAAAGAAAAAACATTCGACTACAGAAACATGGTCATCCTACACAGTTTTGGGATCAGAATTTCACAGGGTTGGCGAGTATTTTGCCACAGGTGGTAAAAATCGCCAGACAAAAATAGGTCTTGCCAGTTTTCGTCAAATGGCAAAAACTGATCCCCCCATTTATGCATGTGAGGCATTATTGTATATTCGATAATTTTTTAAATGCAAATAAGACTTAAGTTGGCACGTTTTTGCCATTGGTAGAAAAAACTGCTATAAAAAATGTCATGAAAATAATGGGATTTTCTAATCAAATAAATACTTCCCACATTTTTTCCTAGCATCATTTTGGAAAAAAAAAAATACAAAAAAATTGTTTGAAACACACAAACTCTGTTTTAAAAATTATTTTAACATATTGCAGGGTGGTAACTATCGACCACCCAATAATTACACACTTGATTCCTTGTGAAAAACTGACAAAGAAGTATTTTTGGTTTTTTGATTTCACCTATAATTATTGAGTTAAAGGGCTTTGAAAACTGATGACATCACTTCCAAATTCACCGAACATACAACTTGGCATTTTTGAAACTGGGAAACATTGGTTTAACCCTAATGATAAATTAAGAAAAAGCAAACCAATTTTTTCTCCCTCTTGTGTTTCTTTTACAAATTTTTACCCAATCTATTATGCCCAAAAATAAAAATGTTTTTTGCTTCGATCAAAGTTTCACTACGTCTGTGATTATTTAATTTGTATTTATTATTTAAATATAATTACAATAATAAAAGTATAATTATTTAAATGAATATCACTAACAATTTTGAGATCAGATTTTTTTTTTCAAGTTCCAACTTTGAAGTTCCCAAGGATTTGCATATTGCATGGGGCCACTCGTGCACAGCCTGGGGTACCAAGACAACAGGAGCCTCACATATAAATTTGCCTGGTTGGGTCTCAGAAAAATCACAAAAGCTTGGAAACCCATGGTGCTTTTAAGACAGCACTACATCTCTAGCCTTCCACACAGATGAGTCTGATAGGGCTCTAGACTATGCTATAAATTCACTATAGAAGGGGGCCTTGGGCGATCTGCCAAAGATCCCAGTCTAGGAACCATGCTGTAGGTGTGGGGTCTATGATTGTGCTGCAGGTTTTGGTTAATTCTGCAACTCAACTTAGATTAACACAATAAGCTTGTTGAATGAAATCAGTTACAAACTGTCACAATGAAACAATTACAGTTTGAAATTTTTTGGCATCTCATTTATGTTACGAGTGTGTATTCAACAATACTCAAAACCACATTTAGAGAGCAAACAGTGAAGGAAGACATGGCTTTTATTTTGAAAAATGAGAGCTAAAAGAAGAGAGCATTGTTTTTTTGGGAGGGGTGAATTAAGAAAAAAAATATAAGACCATCTCAAAGAGGCGGCAAAATTAGTGATGCCTAATACAGCGAGAGCCTTAACAGTTTCGATGAAATTTTAAAATAACTCAAATATTTATTTTATTGTTCAACATGTGATGCGATTAGAACGACAGCATAAAAAAAAAGACCATGCAGTAAACCACTATGTGCTTTATGTACCTTCCCCCACAACAATTTAGTGAAGGAGAACAAATTACCACATTTAGGCAAAAAAGTGTTGATTTTCGGAAAACAATTTTTTCCAATAGATGACATTTGGCTAACGTTTTGCAAATCTGGTGGTAAATTTATCAATATGGTGGAGCAAATGTAACATGTAATACAACAATTGATACAAGGATAACATCACTTTACATGAAGAGGATAAAGTGCCAATCGTAAAAGAAAATAGCTGATCTTTGTTTCTAACAGGATTGAATATCTGTTCAATTTCAAAAAGCCTGCAACCCTCTGTTGGGGAAGAATTTAACTTTGAGTGGTTGTTTGGAGTGTGTCTATTACATTCATGCAATTGTTTGCAATGAAAGTAGCAAATTTTATCCAAAGTAAACCAATTCTTTCTAAAATAGACAAAGCTCTATAATACCCTAAAGTTATACGATAGGTGGGACCAGCAACAACTGCGTGAGTCGAAGTACATTTCCCCAGAGAAATACATATATTAGATATACAAGATATACGGAAGACTGGATGTTGTGAAGATATTTATTATTTGAGATGTTAATTTTTTAAGGAAGGAAAAAACTCATCTCTGCCTCTACCGGGAGTCGAACCCGGGTATGAAGAGTATAATTTTTCACATTTAAAACAATTTTTTTTCACATGAAGTGAAGAGCAACATTCATGTCATATATATAGCCATCTGGTGGCTCGTCGTTCATGAGCTATTGGCTGATCGGTTCACCGTCCATTGCACGGTTCCGTTCGGCACATACACTATCTACCAATAAGTATTTGGACACCTGTGATAGAAAAAAACTAACTTTATTCAAAATCATTAGTTGGTAGAGCCTTCACGAGAGGCAATTACAGCGTGAACCCTCCGGGACATACTTTCCACAAGTCCTTGTGTGACGGCTAGTGGTATTTTCTTCCACTCGGCTTGGAGAAGACATGTCAGTTCCTTCACCGATTTTGGACGGGTAGGGCACCCCTTAATTCGGCGATCCAACTCGTCTCAGAGGTTCTCGATAGGGTTCAGGTCTGGGCAGGCCAGTCCATTCGATGAATCCCATTGGCACCATACCAAGCCTTGGTTAACCTCGCAGTATGACAGCTGGCACTGTCGTCCTGGAAGTAACAGGGGTCCACCCCGTAAAACTGCCATAATGTAGGAAGTATGCCATCCAAGCACAACTCAGGTCTATCACCATCTATGAGCGATTTACTACCTAGTGAGTTGTGCCAGAAGTGTAACTGTGTGTATACCTAACAGTCTTGAGTGCGTATGTAGTGTTTTTTTCAGTGTTGCCATCTATATTTCAGAAGTGAAGTGAGTGATGTGTTATGATTGAATTACATTTGTACTGTTTGTAGGTGTGTTGCTCTTTGTGGCGAGACTTTTTAAAGGGGAGATCGGCTCACATTCACACCTTGAAGTTAAGAACCACAGAAAACCAACTTCAGCCGACCACCACTGTGGCAACGGTGTGTTCAAATCTGGGACCTCATGATGCAAGTCCATCACTACAACCACTTAACCACAACAGCCGCTGATTTACCAGGAATGCAATGCAATTTTTTCAATGGAAGATTAATGCAATTTTACCGCCCCTTGACTGTGAAATTCAATAATTTTTCAAAAAATTCCCTTTCATTAAATTTGTCGTTCCCTCAAAAATATGGTCCAGGCACTGCCCCTCCCCCTACCGATTTAGGACCTTATGATATGTAGTGACAAGAGGAGCAACTAAAAACGAATATTTACTGTCGTACAGGGGCAGTATCTATTTTTTTTAAAGAGAAAACGAGAAGTGAAGTGAGCTCTGCACCTCTCCTGGTCCAGCGCCTGAGGAACCAGACCCAGCCCTCTCCTAGTGCAGCCATGGTAGGGACTACTGCAAGACAAACATTTTAATAACTTCCAAGGTGTAAAAGATTTAAAAAATGTAATTTTTTATACAACACGACAAATGGAACACAAGATGTCGATATTGAGTCAATCTGAATCATGAAAGATGCTCTAAATTACATTTTATGACCAGAAGTGGATAAAGGTCAGCTGAGGTCCCGGGTGCAGGAAAAAATATTGGGCTAAATTTAAATTAGAAAAAAATGTATAAAGTAGGGGGTTTTTCAGGGCCCTTCAAAAGTTCGGGCCAAGGGCACATGTCCGCCTTTAAATCCACCTCTGTTTATGGCTTGAACGCACATCATATAAGTGTATATTAACCTGATGACCAATTGAAAAACATTGTGTCCATTCCTTTCTATCATGTTTGGACCATGGTTTCTTGTTGACAGTCAAATTCAGTTAGAAATTATAGCACAAATTTTATTCGCAGATACATCGCAATTTTCAATCATGATTTTTTCAATATATTTTTTATTGTGAGGAAATAAATTCAAAATACATACCTGCTTTTTTTCTTTACCTGTGGCCAAAAACAAGAGTATATTCCCGCTTTGCACACAAGCCAGTTTCTACATGGCCTTTTAAATTGCCATTTCAAATGACATTTAAAAAAATTCACAAAAGTATGAGCATTAAACAACAAATGTAACTTAAGCGATGCTCCAAGAAAGGAATTTGGTCCTCAGCAGGAACTTTTGAAAATTCAATGAAATAAAGGATGAATTTTACAACATGAAAATGAAAGACCAAGCAAGCATGCAGAGAATAAAAACTAGTAGAGGGAAAAAAATTTGTTGTAATTCGCCTTTCCTGCTAGTTCCTTCGCAACAGAATTTAAATTGAAATGTCTTTAACCAAGTAGCTTTGATTTCAAGGTCGTTGTAATGGAATGATTGCTATAGTGTGGGGTCATTATAACAAGTATCGACTGTATCTCTTGTCATTAAAAACAAACATTGCAGAGGGTAATTTCAGAGAACCCAAATTTTCTCTAAAATATACATGATGGCAAAGTATGTAGCAGGAAATTCTTAATGGTGCAGCAATTCATATACCTGCTATTTATTTGTAAATAGCTTTTTCCACCAGATTACTTCACAATATAACAGTATAAAGTTGATTGTTATGATTCCAAGTCTCAGTAACATAATATACATTGAGTCAAATGTAAATTTTATAAAACCATTTTTTCCCACTGTACTGGCAAAAAAATATTTTTACTGGTAAAATACCCAACACTGAAATTTCACACATCCTACAGTGAAACTGTGATAGCCATGACCCTGGTAACATTTATAATTTCCACAGTTGGGAATCACTAAATTCAATCAGAAAAAAATTTTGACACACAATGGCTAAACCCCTACTTAAATCAATTGTGATTTGTATTTAGCAATTACAAATAATTTTAAGCAATTGCCTGTGCATTGACCAATTAGAAAAAAAATTATGCAGAAAATTTCTAATGCTTACAAAAAAAAAAAAAAGAAAATATGTGAACACAATGAATAAAAAAATGTGGGCACATACGCTGCTGGCCACCATAAATGCAACACCCTGAAGGAAGCATGCAAATAATATGAAATTTACAACATGCATTAGCGGAGATGAGATATGCAAATGATTAGAATTTCAGCGCAGACGCACATCACGCGCACCTGTGGCGCCACTTCAAAGCACTATTTAAGGCTTGGAGATTTCAACGATTTGAAGTACGGCAATTATGTTTTTCTTGTGGTTTTTTCAAAAAAACGATCAATTATGCCTCGTAGAAAACAGCGATCATCTTTTGATCAAGTATCGACAGAGGAAGGATAGTGGCCTACCAAGATTGTGGATTATCTTTCACGGAAATCGATAGTCGTGTTGGACGAAACCAAACAACTGTAATGCGGACATGTGATCGTTGGATGCAGGAGGGTACGACGGACCGGCGTGTTCGATCGCATCCACCTCATTGCACCACTTCACGTGATGACAGGCGTATTGTGCGTATGGCAGTAACGGATCGCTCAGCCACATCACGAACCATAGCACAGCACATTCAGTCTGTACCGCATCATCCAGTGTCTGCGCGTACCATTCGACACCATTTACAGCAGAGTGGTCTGTCCGCAAGACATCCATTGCTTCGTCTACCCTTGACGCAGAACCACAGACGTCTCCGCCACCAATGGTGCGATGAAAGAAGGATGTGGACGGCACAATGGAATGAAATTGTCTTTACTGACGAGTCATGCTTCTGTCTGCAACACCACGATGGTCGGATTCGAGTCTGGAGACACCGCGGAGAGAGGATGCTGAACAGCTGCGTTATGCACCGCCACACTGGTCCTGCACCGGGTATTATGGTATGGGGCGGTATTGGATATCGCTCTCGCACTCCTCTAGTACGCATTGCCGGTACTTTAAAAAGCCAGCGCTACATCTCCGAGGTGTTGGAGCCAGTTGTCCTTCCTTACCTTCAGAGCTTGCCCACAGCCATATTTCAACAGGATAATGCGCGACCACACGTGGCACGCATTGTCCAAAGGTTCTTCATCAATCGCCAGATTGAACTGCTTCCCTGGCCAGCTCGCTCTCCGGATCTTTCGCCGATAGAAAACATGTGGTCCATGGTTGCTCAACGATTGACCCAGATTACATCCCCAGCTGCCACACCAGATCAACTTTGGCAACGCGTGGAAGCTGCTTGGTCTGCTGTACCCCAAGAACACATCCAAAGTCTCTTTGAATCAATGCCGAGGCGTGTGGCAGCAGTGATCTCCAACAATGGCGGCTACTCTGGCTACTGATTTTGGCAGGAACCACACTTCACAGAAGTCTATAAATTTAATCATTTGATGCTTGGTCAACATGTTATCTACAAAATAAATATTGTTGCGATATCTCTTGTCTTTCTTGGTGTTGCAATTTGGGTGGCCAGCAGTGTATATGAAAAGTTCTCTCGGAATGGTGCATCCTAAACTTCCATTTAATTATGGGTTTCCTCATATTGTAACTATATATATCTGTTAGCTTGCATATACTTATTACCAAAAGCAATGAAAATGTTATCTAATCAGTTGGATATTTGAATGTTTTACAATAATTTGATGTTTTTTTAAGAAACAAAAAAATGTAGGCAATGTAGTGTGTAAACAAGAAACAAGTGTCAAAAATATTTTTAAAAGGTGTAAGCACTGTGGTGGGAGTACTCTTTCAATGCTCACTTATTAAATATAGTGAAATCTCATAACAATACTCTGCGGACCAAGAAAGTATATCATTGTAGAAGGATTTATAGAGTACAGTTATAGTGAGGTTTCACTGTAAAACAAAATTAAAGTTACAGGAGTAAACTACCATTCATGTTTAAATTTGCTGATTAAAGTTTCTTTTTTATGTGATGTCAAATATTAGATGGAATAAATAAATGGATTGAAATAAATGTGGAAACTCACCTCAAAGGCTAAATCATGACCTTTCCAAATCCAAATTCCAGATATGGTACTATTATTGTCCTCACCAAACAAGCACATACTTGCAAATGCATTTTTACGCATCTTATCCAACCTCTGGAACATACCTATACATGAAAAATATGTTTATATTTCACTATTTCAATAAATTTTTTAAAAAACATCTTTACACTCGAAACGAGAGACCCAGAGAAACATTTAAATGAATTATATTTAAACCTTCAAATGGGTAAGGCCACATATATATGGTCAAGAAAAACCTTTCTATTTTATCAATGACAAGCCCAAATATTTTCAAAATCTGATTTTTTAATAGAGCACATTTTCTCATTGCCTTTACTTTGCACCTGCTGAAAATCAGAAGCCTACTTCATAAAATACTACTACTTCATAAATTTCTGCTATGTCGGTCACAGTTGAGGAAGAACTATTCGGTAATGGTTGGTTACCAGAGTGACAGCTAATCTACGATAAAAACCTGGCTAACAGTGTGACCTTCACTGATTGTGACATTTTCTAGACCAAAGGATACATACTCATTTTCATAAAAAAAAGTTTCCTGACTTTTTTTAGGTCAAATTTTCAAAAATTTCAGGTAATTTTTTAAATAAAAAATTTGATATTAATTATAATTATAAAGTTAATAACAGGGGTGGGAAGTGACTAAGTCCATTTCGGAGCAGCTAAATTCAGGATTTGGAGCAGTTGTGGAGCAGCAAATTCGGGATTCGGAGCAATTTTGGAGCAGCAAAATATGGGATTCGGAGCAGATATTTATAAATTGGAGCAGTGAAATTAACAAGAATATTTTCGTTAACCCTCAACCCTTTTCAAAATAAAACTGCACTGTCTTTTGTTATCAAACATCTTTTCGTCAGCTTAATTTTTGTTTTTGGTGTTTTAGGCTTTTGACACCTTGTTTGAAAGAGCGGCTGTCATAAAATTTTTTGCACCCGTCTATTTAAGATGATTTTTGCTTACTGAGGGCACTATTTGCTGCCGTGAACAGCAGCACTTCAAATGAGCTAAAAAAAATTATAATTTTTTTATACTTGGAAAGAAATTGTTGAAAAATGGGAGAGAATTTCGGAAGAATCAACTTGAAGTTTGGCGATTCAGCACTCATTATCTGGCGATCTGACACTCGTTGTTTGGCGATATTGGCAATTTAACGCTCGTTATTCGGCAACATTGGCGATTTAACGCTCGTTATTCGGCGGACATGCGCGCACGAAACAGAGATTTAACACATGACAATCGACTACAGTAATTTCTGCTGCTTCCAGTGACAAATTTTTGTTTTTTAAACGGAAACACTCGAATTTGCACTTTAAAGCTGAAAGGCATTGCAAACCATCTTCAGTTAAATGATCACGGACAATATCGGGGTTTCGCGATGGAAAGCCTGATCGGGGCCGATAGTCTAAGGTGATAGTTTGAGTATAGTGAAATAAAACAAGCTCTTTCTCGTAAAGAAACGTTTCGTGACTAGCAGGAACAAAATTTTTTTGGCGTCCTTTCCAAAATTCCAGGCATACTGAAGCGAAATTCGCTATTTGGCGCAGAAAAATGTGAAAATACGCTATTGGAGCAGGATGGCGCAAGATTAGTTTTGGCGCAGTGCGGCGCAATTGGCACAGAGTTCCCACCTCTGTAATAATATTAATCTCAATTATAATACCATAATCATATATTTAGAGAGATATAGATGGCTTCTTTCTCAGCCAGAGATATCAAGGAGAAACAGTTATTTTCCGGATATTATGCTGAGGTGAGCTCGGAAAGAAAAGTCATCACGTCTCCGCCGGGACTCGAACCCAGGCCTCTTGCCATCACAAAGAAATACCCTCAAGAAGGAGGATTTGAGAACAATGAAACTGTTTAATTCACAGCAACTAGAATTCCCGTTAAACTACATCAGCCGGTTTTCTATCAAATTCCAACACATTTTCTATCTTCGGTCCATCTACAGAATCTCGCTCTTCTATTCAAACACCATGCATACCTTAGATGCATTAAACTAAGGTATACATGGTAATCTTTTTTAAATTTCTTTTACCTTTTGTAACATTATCTCTATGGTATTTTTTCACAAAACTAAAACACTTACCAGAGATGAGATTGCAACTCATGAAGACAAGGGCTAATTCTTTGGGAAACAAATATTCACAATACCAGATGGAGAAGTTCTCTTTGTCAAATTTTTCCCAAAAATATTTGATTGCTACAGATTCTTCTTCATTAGAATAAACTTTCTTGAAATCATCCATAACAAATGTCCTACAAATACACAAATGAAGAAAAATTAACATTTGAAACCAGTCAACACATTCAAAAGTTATTTTGTTAATTTTTTTTTAATGAAATTATGTGTTAGATAAGGTTCCATGATATATTACCGTAACGTTTGATCCAAAACTTTCTATCAAGGATTTGCAATCGTTAGAAACACAGTCGATAACACTTTATTAAATTTTCTAACTACTCAAAATTTACAAAAACTAATTAACCAGGCTCCCACTCAAAAAATTAGAAAACGTTGTACATGGAAAGAGGTAACTTCCAAAACAACATAATCATAGCCTTATGTGGAGGAAAAAAAAAATTTTCCCACAGCACTATTTTAGTATCTTATAAGATTGACTCGGGTTAAAGCAAAATGACAGAAATGACCTGATGAAAACAATTTTGGGCCAAAAATGCATACTAGCAACTACAGATAAATTCTTTTCCGTCTCTTCTTACAATATACAGTACAATGGCCACTAACGGGACTGTGAAAATGTGGCAGCTATTGGGAGCGGTAGTTTTCTTTCTGGAAAGAAAACTCAAATTTACAATCTGCATATGTGATGAGCATGAGGATAGTGTTGTTAGTAAATTATATGCAAGATCTGTGTGATTAATAGGTAATAGTGTTTTTTACAAAAGTACTGTTACTGACTTAGAATAAGACTAATTTTGGTTCTCGTGAAAATATAATAAGTATTATTTTAATTTGTAAATTCTATTTTTTGAGTACATTTCAATCATATCTGTTCATTCTTTAATCATGAAAGTTGTGTTCAAAAACTTTTATAAATAATTTAAAAAAAAATTCAAAACTCATGTATCTTATTTTTTCGAATGTCTTAATAAAAGAAAATGTTTGAGAAAATAATTAAAGAAATTTGAGGTAGTGAAGTGAATTCACATTGATACACAAATGAAGGCATGTAAAAAACCCATTGCTTTTATGAAGACTTTTTTGTTGATTTTTAAAATGCATTAATACTTGCTGGGGTCAAAATGACCTCACAACACCAGTTACACACAGAATTTTCACAATGCCAGTTAAGGGTCAAGAATTCAAGAATTTTAAATTCTTGACAAAAGTTGATGTTGCAAAACAGTTGAATATCTCTGTGGCAACTTTGAAAACGATTATAAAGCAAAGAAACAAAATCAAAGACGAAGCTGCTGGTTGCAAGTCATCTGTCAAAAAAATGAGAGTCCAAGATGGGAAATTTTCCCAAGTCGAGAAGATTTTGTTGCAATTTGTTACCCAATGTCGTACCACAAAAAATATAATGTTCCACTAAATTTTATTTCTTTAAGTGATTTGAAATGCGCAATTTAATTATTTTTTCATCTGGTGTTATTGAAATATTTTTTGAATAAGAATTGGAGATGCAATTAAACACATTGAATTTTATATTTTGTAAGCGCGTGCGTTTGGGGGGGGGGTGAAGAAAAGTCATTTTCTTTAAAAAGTCTCAATTAAAAATACACATTAAACATTAATAGGAGGTTTTGGCTCGACCTCTTGAACTTCGCAAAAAAATAAGGTTCCACTGTTAGTAGAGTTTCTGTGGGGGAAAAAAGCTAGAAAAGTTCTTCATAGATATCGCCAAGAAGCGATAAGTAGCCAATTGACCGTGTTGTAATTTGCAATAATTTTTTACAGCTTTAATAATTGAATAACACCACTAATTTTTTTTTGTTTCTAGGTAAGATAAATGTACTTTAATTTTCATAATTTTTTGAGGATGACACCTTCCGTCTCTTTCCTTGTTAGACCACCTTGATCCTACTCCTCACAGTTAACTAGAAACAACAGGCCTCTGTGGGAAATCAAGCCATCAGTGCTTCTGTAGTGCATTAGTTAGCATATTCACCTGAATTATGAAGAGACCACAGGCTTACACAGCAGAGGTGGTCAGGTGGCCTGTGCCACCTATAAGCCGACCAAATATTAGAGAGAAATTTATATTTTGGTGAAAAAATTCAAGTAAAATAAAAACTCTTTAAATGCTATGTAAACCAATCTCTGTTAATTTAAATGCTTTTTGAAAGGTGGTAACTAAAAATTTCTTATGAAAATATTTGTGCCTACCCAAAGCCTTTTGTGCCCCTCGAAAGGTTAATCCTGCATATGCCCTTAGAAGCAACTGGTTTGATTCTTTCAAAGACGTGTGAATTTTCCTTCTAAAAATCATGTCTATATTGTATTCAGTTGCCCATACCTTGTATGAATAGTGGAGTGACAATCTCTGAATATGATATACAAGTGTAACTGAAACTAGACATACATGTTGAAATTAAAATTTTATTAACTCACCCTTTGGGATATGCAGCAAAAGGATCCTTAGATTTAGGTTCAGCTGCCATTATAAGCTCTGTCTCATCGAGTTCTTCTTTTTCTTCTGGTTCTTTTTCTTTCTTTTCTTTAGCTTTCTGCTGCTTTTCTTCTTTTCCCTTAGAAGGAGCTTTTTCTTTCGGACTCTTCTGCTGCAATTCTGCAAACTTTTTAGCTATTCACATACAAGTGCAAAGTATCTCAGATTAACAATTTAGATATTCCAAAAATGAAACAGATGTAACAACACTACAAAAATTATTTAACACACGAGAGATCTTGAATCACTCACCATCAAACTGAGCCATTTTTTCACATAGTGTTATATCACCCAAGACTGACTTGAATTGTGGCTGATTAACAAGAGTTACAAACCAACGATTCACATTAATGTATGGTTTACGAAAACCAGGCTCTAAAACCTGCAATAACAAGAAAATTAAGGAAAATCAAACAAAATATGTGTGATTGTAATTTAGACAAATGTCTGCACTCAAAATCAACATCATTTCCAAAAAGGGTTAGCGCTACCAATCGCCACAGTGCCAAATCCAAACAAAATGTTTCATTTGGCAAATAAATAAAACATTGAATTTGCCAAATCGTGAGTGACCATTTGGCTTCTTGATAAATGATAATCTTATTTCATCTTAATTCTCCAAAGATCTTGTTACAAATCACAGAGGTCAACTTTTGAATTAGTTTTGTATGTTAGATAACCTATTTGCATGGGTGGAAAATGGAAAAAAATTTATTTTATTAAATTATTTTTGTAGCAGCATTTATCAGTTTTGTAGCAATTCAAAATTTTGGCAATAAATAAAATAGTTTTTATATACATATAAGCTATTTTTTTTTACTTTATAAAACAGTTATTTCAGCTTCAAAGGGGGTGCCCCCCAAGGTACAAAATACAGATTTTAATATTTAAATATTAAATCAAAAAAATTTTGACAGACGTGCCCAGGTCATCAGGATGACAGTCAAAAATATTTAACACTGGACTACACAGCACCTGATATTTACATTTTTGCATTCTCTACAATATCAACAAATGAGAGGCTTTTCAGACATTTTAACTTATGGTATTTCAGATTTCAAAAATAATTTGAAAATGAGTTTTTAGATTTAACTTGTAAACTTGGTAATTACTAATTTTAAAAAAATCACTACAGGAAAGACTTGAAATACTCATTAGAAAAGTAATAATTTTTCTTGTTTTTACTACTGATGCAAGTCTAAGTTGTGCTTTTGTTCTCTTTTCAATTTCAAGCATTTTTAAACATTTGATCTTGTTTCTTACCAGAATTTAAATATTTCATATTTGAAGTATTCTTTTGAGTCAGCTCTTGATCGTTACCTCAGTTTGATTCAACATACTTTAAAACAACTTCTGCTCTTTCATTCTTAGAATATATATTAGATATTCTAAGAAATTTTATAGAGTGACAAATTATTTTTAACTTAACTATAGAAAATAAGGATTAAACAATTAGAAATTTAATAGGATGATTCCATTTTCACAAAAATTTCAATCCAAGTACATGTGTTTTCACTCATTTCGTTACTTTTCCATGATCGTAGACACCCTGAATTTACTGACAGCTTTTGCATCGCAACTCCCGATGGTGAAGACACATTCATCATTGGTTTTTCCAGTGCAATAATATGTTCTTTCACGAACTTTTTCATTCTGTTAAAGGATAGATGAATATTTCACCAAATACAGCGAGTCAGGGAAAATCGATGCAATTAAAAAAAAATAAGTAATGTAAGGAACGCATAAATCAAAGGAGTCAATTTTTTGCAAAAAAAATAGCTGGAAACATCGATTGAAGGGTTTTTTTCCCATTGTTCTGCTGATGAGCAGAAATTTGCATAGTTTGACTCTATTTTATACGTTGTTGGAAGCCTGGGCGCCAAATTCGGATGAGGGGGGGGGGGCCTCAAACTAGTTTTGTGTGTGGACTAAAGGACAAATGATGTTATAGAAAAGTTAGCTTCTATTGTGATGTAATTCCAAAGTTTCTTAAGAGAAAATTGTTTTTGGTGCAAGATGCAGAATTCAAGAATTATGGTGTTTTTTAACAAAATATAACAAACAGCCAGAAATCGTAAAACAGCTTGTAGATTTTCCACCCCTGTATGTTATACATTGTCAGAAGCCTGGGAGTCCAATCCTGGGGAGGGGTCCTCAAGCTAATTGCATTTATGGCTCCAAGAAATCAAATTGCGGAGAATACAAATGATGCTATCAAAAAGTCAACTTCTATTGTCATGTCCAAAGTTTTTTTAAGGGAAAATTTTGTTTTTGTTGCAAGATACAGAATTGAAGAAATTTGGAATTTTTAGCAATATAACAAGCAGCCAGAAAATGTAGCAAAACGTAACAGACATCAGAAATTTTAGCAGATTTTTCCACCAAATTTATCTTAAATGGTGCATTATGATCAAGGTAATTATACATTTTTAAGCCAAAATGGAACCAGCATAGTTGATTATATATTTGTGTCTCAAAATGTGTATGTTCATACTTGATTTTAAGGTGATCCATAAATTGGGCTCCAATCATTTTCCATTAAAGCGATCCTAAATACGACTGACATAAATCACTCTGAAAAGGACATGCTTTTAATTTAATCTGTTTGGGAGGATCACAGAAGTAAACAATATTTGAATTTCATTGACGATCATTCTTTAACTCATAAGAAAGTTTGCCCTTCGAAATTTTAGTTTTTTTTCTATGCCAATAAATGGTGGAAGTGGTTCCACTGTGTTTTTTCCCCTAAAAATCAAAGTAGTCTTTAATGAGTTAAATAGCCCTGACATGAATCTGCAAGATTTGATTCCATATCTTACCCAAACTGCTACAAAATATGGTTAGTATTTAAAGCAAACCTCCTTAAGGGATCCTTGCACATCTAAATGTCAGGGTTGGTTCGTTGATTAACATAATATTGCTAGAACCGAGAATTACGGAAACTTTCAAACATTTTGCACAAATATTATAATATTCATTACATGGATTTTAAATTGAAGTGTAATGCTTGTAAGAAACTGTAAAATAAAACAAGTAGAGTATTTTGATAGACAAAGCAATCAACTTAATCTTTGTAGATTCAAAATTCTTTTCGGAAATTACTAATAAATATAGAAAGAAAAATCTAATATTGATTTGACCACATGGTGCAATTATTTTTCTGCTAGGTTTTCTACAGGAGACTATATAATTCCAATCAACATTATCATAATTTTATCAACCCAATCTACCTCATTTTAGATCCAGATACAACTGTTTTTAAACTTAAAAGTGTGATTCAAAACTGGTAATGCTCTTGGCTGAGACTGTTTGAAACCAGAATTTTTCAAGTATCTCAAAGAATGCTCTCTTTCGACTGTTACTAATATATTTGATAAAATTTACAGTGCAGGCAATATAACTGACTCCTGGATTTAAATATTTGCCCAAAATACAAAAAAATGATCTTAACAGCCCCTCAACCTATGAACTAATTTCGTTAATACCCATGATCACCAAACCGTTCACAATTTTTAAACTCAAGACAATCTGGTTAAGCAAATAAAATAAGTCTTATAAAAACAGGATGGTTTTAGAAAAGGCTATGGTTGCATGAATGAGGCGTTCATTCTAAACTATTTTGTGCAAAATAAATTTAAGAGAGGAACGCTTTACAGTTTTTGTTGATTTCAAGAGTGCTTTTGAATCAAGCTTTGTGTTCAGTACTTCGAAAAGTTAATCGGAGTGAAAAATTTATGTTGGTTCTAATAGATCTTTATACAAAAAAAGCTTCTGCCACAGTTTGATGCTCAGAATGCTAAACACAGGTGCACTTTACAAAGAAGTTCAGAGTTCTCTACTTTTTCACTCTCAATAACACTCAATTTGGCTGGTTTAAACTGTTCAATAACAAGGTAGCCTGTTTTTCTTATGGTTACTATTATTACTGTTTTATCTGTGATGTTCATGAAATTAATAATTAAATACTTGATACTCTTTCTTAAGATGCTAGATTTTGTAGGATCTCTTATCAATTTTTTAGACAGTCAATTACGGAAAATAACCGAGCCTTAGACAGCGATATCAAACTTCTCTTGGGAAAACTCTGGATTTTGCAAGACCCTAACATAGCTACAAAGCATCTACTCATAATTTTAGAAGTTTATATTGACCAAAATATTCAAAAGGATTGGAGAGCAATTGAAAATAATAGTATAAGAAATTCTCACCACAAGTTTATTAAAACTCAGATCTTTGCGGAAGATATATACCCTCAAAATTGATTTGCCAATTAAAAGGGTCCTCTTTCAATAAAGAACATTGTAAAATTCTATATTTATACACTATAAACTGATTAAAATATCTGCTGACAGATTGTAATTTCTGCAATTTGAAAAGACTTGAAACATGGTCTCATGTAATTATGGAATGTCCAACTTGCTACAGCAAAAAAATATTTTGCTAATATTCTGATCTATTAATAATATATTCTTTTCTAACATAGACATAAAAAATACAGCACCCTAAGAGCCTACATGCAAAAAACAACCTACTGTTTGAACCCTTTACTCAATGATAGTCCTTTCCTCAGTATCATGAACCTCACTAAAACACCATTGCGGAAATGAATGTAAAAAATACAACCAACAGTTAATGGTTTGAAAATGCTTTTGAATTGTGGGCAGCAAAAAAATCTTGGCAAATTCTTGAAAATTAAAATTTTCTGTACTGCAATTTACATTTTATATTACGCAGAACCATTGATGGTTGCGAGACTTCTGTGTGGAATCCTCCAAACATATATTTCCCCAATATTGATATTTCCATTGTGAATGGAATAATAGACATAACACAAGTAATACTTTCAAAGCTATGCATGAGTTGCTGAGACTTGAACAAAATAGATACACTTTGTATTTTTGGAAAAATCTATGTAGGTTTTATAAGGTCCTCTATAGTCTAAGTTCTATCTGTCCACTTCAAGTAGACACCTTATTTATTTTGATAGCTTACTACTGTCAAAAATTATAAGATGCAAATTTGTAATGTTTTGTAACACCCAACTTTTCCATTTCCCCCATACAACCGACTAATTCATCAAAAATAAAAATTCAAGATAAAATTTTTCATGGAGTGATTTGACTAAGGTATGATGAATTTATATTATATATATCATTCAACAAAATACTACATTTGACTCGTACATGCTGGTAAAGTCCAAGGAGAGTGCAGCACACAGATATATCAGCTTGTGTGATCCTTTCACCAACTAGGTAAGTCCTTGACAATAAATGATCGTTCAAAATGTTAAGAGCTTTCTTAATATCTTCTTTCGCTTTATCAGATGCCTGAAAATAAAAATAAAGAAAACAAATTAACAAATTCCCAACTAATGCTACATGGGAGAATACAACACGAATGGTAATAATTTTTAATTTATCTGAAGGGGTTCTCACATCCTAGAAATTCATATCTCACTAGCAGGAATTATGAGCAAATTCAAATAGGATAAATCTTTCCATCTCTAAAAAAAGTTCACTAGTCAAGCGAACAAGTCTCATAAAATACAACTCACTTGTTTGTTATACTGCATTACACCCAAGCACGGGAAGAGCCATGTACAGGCAGCTGGTAGAATCTCGTTATCAGCAAAACTGATCCACTGAATAATCATGGCCTGGTCTGCCAGAGTAGCACCTCGAAGTTGTTCATTACCAACTAGAAAATGAAAAACACTAAACTAAAAAAAAATTCAACAAAAAATTAAATTCAGATAAAACTACCCTGTCCACATTTAATTTGATGAATAGATCATGTTAGTGACAAGAAATGTGAATTTCCTCAAATTTACAGGATTTAAATTCACTAAAGAAATTGAACATCACCTTTCACAACCTGAGCGCAGGACAATTTATAAAATTTCAACCTTAAGAAACCGGCATTTAAAATAACAAATTTCTTACATTAGAAATACATAAAAGAGAAACTGCCTTACAAATAATCTAAAAATTATAAATATTTATGAAGAAAAAACAGTGAAATTCCTGTATAGCGGTTATCCCCTATATGATATTACTTTATTTTTTTTTTAATAACGTGATCTTCACGTATTCCCAAGGGATCAGTATGATCCGACCAGGGAATTTGTTAGCGTTAGTAGACATCCATGCCCGAACCTGCACAGTGAGAAGCTAGTTCCCTAACCACTCGACTGCCAGGTGGCACTCGTGCTGCACTTTTCATAGTGTTAATATGTTCCATCTATAACTCCTTTATAATGATGTTTCTTCAGTCCCTTGGATATCGTTACATAGGTGTTTCACTGCATACTAAAAAATTCTTATAAATGGTAAGAGATAGAGTATAATTAATTTATAAAAACATTTCTGAAAAGGGATATGTCTGTTAATACTACGGTGAAGAAAAATTTGAAACTAGAACAGAAAATCTCATGACAACCACATGAAAAATAAGTAATTTCTCCACAATGAAAACCTACAAAAAATAAATTTATTTTTTCTCAGCATATTTTCTTGATAAATCTGTTTTTATATGTGGTTGGCATTTTACACATACAATGGTTTTTTAGATAGCAAATGCTACTCTTCTGTTTGGTTATGGTAAAAAAACATTTTTTTGAGCCCTTGATTTTTTTTTGCTTTATTTTCGTATGACTGTTTATTGACATGATTAAAAGTACAGTATGCAGAGCCCTTGGGGCTTCATGTGCATTCCCCAGGGGCTCTGTGACCACTAGAGAAAAATAAACAGCTTATTTGGAAAAAAAAATTAAAATATTTTTAAATAAAAATAAATCAATAACGGATGAATAAATTAAAAATTGGCTTACGAGTTCCTTTATAGAAATTAGACCAAAAAGGTTGAGAACAGCTGCTATAGAGGAAACTTGGGAAGAATTCACATACATGGAATAAAATATGCTGTGGATATGCACGTATATGGAGCCAGAGGGTCATTCTGTGTATGGCGGAACAAGAAGTAACGTCAATGTGTGTCCATTCTGATAACACATGCGCATTAGTGATAAGTGATGTTCAAGATCGATAAATTAAATCAGGACTACAGCTAGCATTAACTGTTAGTCCAGTAATTAAGAGCGTAGAACTGGCAGTATGAAGATTGATGGTTTGAATCATCCTTGTATATAACACGAGAATTTTATTTCTTAAAAAGATTTTTAAGTTATCAATTTATTTTTCTTTGTTTTTCACTTGCATTCAAAGCTGATATTAAACATTGTCATCCCCCAGAAGGTCACCTTGGCACAAGTCATGACAATTAATAAATTTTTAATTGCTTATATTTGGGGATGATGGGTCATGATGCGCTTGTTGTAGGGGATGGCAGATCAGCAAGTGAATCATGCCCACGGCCTTGCGCATGCTGTCATGATGAAATAAGTGAAATCTAATCTCACTAATTATAATGAATGAATGCGATAATTATAAGTTTTATTATTTTCAAGAAATACGACAAGCCAGTGGCATGACTTAATCAAATTTGTTGTACATCAAATAAGTATCCGTGTCATGTTTCTGATCTAGCAAAGAGTGTGACATCACTGCTAATCTTCTGGCACTGCTTACATCCGGTACAACTCAATTAGTAGTAAATTGCCTATGACAATAGACCGGAGTTGTGCTCAGTTTGAATGAATACTTATCTTCCATATATGAAACAAACATCCAACTCTGTATATGTATCCACAGCGAATAAAATAGCAATCAAAATTTAATGTTCCCTTCCTTTTTTGTTCAAGTCACTTTCATGTTTACACCTGGCCCATATTTTTAATAATAAAAAGATCGGGGCACAAGGAATTCCGGGCATAAATATTCTATGTATTAAAACTAAAACCCGGACCCTTTATTTTAAATAAACTGGTCCGGGCATGTTGAATAAATAAATATTCTATAAACTAAAACTAAAACCCGGACCCTTTTTTTAATAAACGGATCCGGGCATGTTGAATAAATAAATATTCTACGCACTAAAACTAAAACCCGGACCCTTTTTTTTTAATAAACGGATCCGGGCATGAAAAATTCTGTAGGTTCATTTTAAATAAACTGATAAAACGGAAGGCATGACAATGGATGAATAACTAATAAATACAACGAAATAATAAAACGGTATGATACAACCTGAGCAGTAGATAATAATCCGTAATGACGTAAGCTACAGAAGGGAGGAATAATAATCAAAGAGAGTGAGACACGCTGGAAATGGAGCAACGGCTGCTTAGAATTTTTGAAAAAACGCGGTGAACAAAAGAAAAATCCTGTTTGGCAAAGCTAGCGCCATCTAGTATCACCCAACGAAACCGGAAAAGTGTTAAAAAATACGGCAACACAGAGAAGCATTACGACGATCTTGGCGACTTATCGCGAGAAAAAAGTCACCAAAGTCGTGGCGGACCATACTGCATCTGTTCCCATAAATCTAATATCTAACCTCAAGACAGTTCAGTTTTAATTGTTTGATAACCTGATGTCAGTTATGCAACCCTTTACATATGCTGTTTTGAATTTCAACATTTTATTATATTTAATGTAATTAATAATATATAATTTATATAATATAAAGTTTAATATTTGATTATAGAAGTTACCTCTTTATCAAATTGCAAAGTTTTCACTTATGGTTATAAATAGGAAGTTTTGGACAGTACGGTAAAAACAACGGTATTTACCGTACTGTCCAAAACCTTGCCAACCCTGGAATACAATAGGAAGGCGAGGTGGAAAAATTACTCACCATAATGTGCTATAGCGTTGCTTTCAAATATGTGTTTGTTGTCTGATGTTTCAAGAGCTGGTACCTAAACATTAAAAACAGTTCATGATCACAAAATGAAATTTATCACATTAAACATTATCACATTGTTTTCAATTAATTTATATTATGAAACATTGCTTGAGCATGGATCATGTAATACTGAGTTTTTATAACTGAAAGCAGGATATGTAAAAGTTAATTATACGGTGCAATGTTCAGTTATATCACTGTTAACACAGTAATGGGCCAATCTTCCACTGGAAGCTACCACAATGTATGCAGTGACTACTATAGTGGTCTTGCGCAAACACGACTGGTTTTTAAATAGCTTCCAGTGGATGATCAAGCCTTATATTTATTAAACGTTACAACAAATACATCACATTTCAAACGGTACATAATACATAAAGTGTTATAATACTGTGAACAAATTTTAAATAACAGCTACAGTAGTCTTTTTCTTTAGCGATTTTTTTAGCCTGTTGGCACTTTTCTTCCTGGTCAGTCGGACATTCTCTTCAGTGTGCATTTTTTTTCTAATCCATTATTTCCTAAAGTTTCTAGGTTGCCACTCTTTTTTTTTTTTACCATTGGTTATCTAAGGTGACGTCAACCCCTAGAGACAGCTAGTTAAAACTTTTGAATCCGAATCAAGCCTGTTAACATTTTGGACCTTGTTTTTCCAAATATAGGCTATATTATTTCCGTTTTCCCAGAATGTTTATTGTCTGAATTTTTTCCCCCAGCTTTTTTTTGTTGGAATATTTACTTAGACTTCATTCTTAGGATTGTATTTGGACTCTCTCAGGCGATATATTTTATATTGTCATTTAAATTTTTTGCAAACTAGTTAATTAATCACGCAATCGTATTTCCATTAAACAGAATTAAAACCACTTATTGGATGATCGTGCAACCATGAAAAAATCTGTTTCACTATTCTGAAGTACAGATACGATATTTTACTGTATTGTATTGATGTAATCCACAGGTTGTTAAAGAATAAGATCAAGAGGCATGAAGTTACGTCCCTGAATGAGGGGCTATATAATGAATTTTCCAATTTTAGAGTTCCCCCATGCGAAAGTCCCTAAAGCAGAATGTTCAGCACTGTTCTGCGACGAGCCATCAGTTCACTGGAAATGTTCTACGGTAAAAATCCCCACACATGTAATGTTTTTTTTTGCACTTTTTCTTTAAATTCTTCAAAATTGTTCTACAGTAGCACTAATTGTTTTACGATGAACGTCGTAAATTTTGACATTCTGCTTTGGGGGTGGAAGTGATACCAGAAATTATTGCGGCTATCTACCCGCATTCAAAGACGGTCTATACGGTGCAAATTTGCTTAGTTTCTTCAAGATTATGAATGCATATTATTTGAAAAATCTCAAATGTTTGGAACAGACGTTCAAACAGTACAAAAATTTTGAAATCGTTGGAGAGGGAGAGAATCTATAAAATATCTACATTGAATATCCAGTTTTGTCATCCAGCTGTCATGCGGCCGTCAACATTTCAGATCGCAAAAATCAAAGGTGTGTATGCAGAATCAGTCTTTGGAGGAACCATGGTCCCAACATCCTGTGGTAGGACCCTAGGTCGAGATCTTTCACGGGTCCTTCTATAGTGAATTTATAACAAAAATACAAAAAATGATGGTCCTGGATCCTAGGGCTTTAGCCCTGTCACCCCACCCTTGTGGGGACCATGGGGAATACAAGGGTTTCTTCCTTAGATTTTGCCTTCAGCAAAAAAGGTTTGCAACCTGCAATTGCGAGGGGTAATCGACTAAATACAATGTTCTAAGGTTCAAAATTGCTAGTTTGGTACTGATAGTTGGGAGGGGAAAAAATTTTCCACCCAGAAGAGCCTGCGATGCTTTCGAGATGGCCCTGGGCTTACTTTATAGGAATTGAGTGAAATCTTGATAAAAAAAACTGAGCATTAACACAAGTTCTTGTTAGTTTCTCTGCTTTTGTGTCACTCAGAGCCGCAAGCAAAAAAAAAGAAAATTTACTGTTGCTTGCGGGAAGGGGATCTGCATCTATTTGGAAGCTCCCAACCCGTAATGTTCAGAAAAAAAATAAATAAACGTTATGGTACGGTTTGAGCATCTGACCCCCCACCCCCAAAGCAGAATGTTTTGCTATGTTCTGCAATGTACCCTCACCTGACTGAAAATGTTCTGTGGTAAAAATTCGCAAATACATAATAGCGTTTTTCTACACTATTCTTAAAATTCTTCCAGATTGTTCTGCAACAGCACTGGTTGTTCTGCGACGTACGTCGCACATTTTGGCACATTCTGCTTTGGGGACCCCCCTCCCCACCTGCCTTTTTTTAATTACAGCCCTGGTCAACCTTTCAATTAAGATCTTCATTCCTACATTTTAAGATTTTCTACCAATGATTGATGTTGGGGGAAAAATTACACATTAAAAAAAAAATTGATTTTTTGTGACTCCCCTTTTTTGGATCCCTAAGCACATGCTTATTTTGCTCAACGGTTAGTCTGGCCCTGCCTAGGAGTTGTGATGTACACTTTGCAAAACACTAAACTAAAAACCCATGTAAACAGGTATTTATATAAATTAACATTGCCTACATCCTTAAATATGGTACAGATGCAGATTGCCAAGGCCATCATAATAGTGCTGGGTTGCCATAACTTCTCACTTCTAGAATCATCCATTCCAGGTGGCACAAGTAACGTGGGCAATTTCAAATAGCTAATGGAATCTTTCCTCTTTGTGCAATATTTGAAATAGCATCAGTTTGTTTTCTAATGCACTGTCTCGTTGCTTGGATATTATCTGGATTATACAACATACTGCGAGGTTGTATTTTGTCAATATATATATATATTTTTTGTTACTTCTGCCCTTTTTGTCATGCCGTTCATTTTTAGTCTTGCAAATATTAATATTTTAGTTTCTTATTTAAAAGAATCTGAATACCCATACATATTCCCCAAGCCCTGATTGGTTTATTATTTCAGAGGGGTTTTATTTTTTATACTGCGAATATTTATAGTTATTTAAAATATTGTTGGTTTCCACTTTTGTTAAGTGTTCTATGCTGGCAATTGTTTTTCCGGCAACCGTAGCGTGTTTGGCAACTTTTGCCCAGGCTATCAGACTGTTTGGTGTTGAAAAAAGGTCTCCAAATGTCTGGATTACACAGAATCTGTTCCAAAATATACAAAAAACACGTTCGATTACTGGATGAAGACCCAAGGGACCACTGAGTGCATAGTTGGAATTTTTAGATTTGAACATGATTAAAACTGAAAGCTGGAACACTAATCTAATTCAACTGGTAAGAAAGGCCTGTTTGTCGCATGACCCCCCTACACGGATGGGGCTTACATGGCTCTAGCCCCAGGATGATTCTCAGCAGTTTGTTTTTCCATGCTATAAATTTACTAGAGACCTATGAAAAACTGACCAGGGCTCCGAGATCCTAGCGCACACACACCCTGCTCCAAATTGTCAGGGCCACGCAAACAAGGCCACCTGCCTAGTGTCCACAATTTTTTTTTAAGCCCATTAGTTACGCCAAAATTTGCACCTTTCAAACTTTTGGCCATATTCAAATTTTTTACTAAAACATTAACAAATATTTTCAATTTTCGTGCGTCATAGATTTTATTGCCGTGTATAACGGGTTCTAAAATGTGTTTGCCCAGTGCCCGAACTTGTGGAGGAACCAGAGCCGTCTTAAGAGCATCACGGGGGCCCGGGCCAAGTGATTTTTCTGAGGCCCTACCAGGCAAATTCTTGAAAATTTCAACCAGATCTCATTTTTGTGAGACCCCTTTTCTCTTGAGACCCTCCTGAAACCCCGGGCCGTGCCCGGTCGGGCCCCTGCCTTAAGACTGCACTGGGAGGAACAGGCCCTGCTGGTGAGCAACTAGAAACTGCTGAGGAAGATGCACACCTTGCCAAGAGGGAACTTCTTGATGAATCCTGTAGACTTGTTGGTTTCTCCGAAAACGAAGTCCGATGCAGTTTTGAGGTCGAAACCGCTGAACTTGGAAGCAATCAACGCTTTCTGAGCCCGATGGCTACCCGGATACGTGTACAGCGTCTGCAACAGCAACAAAAAGAAAGGAATTAACCAACTGAAATCTTCGGATTGAATGAAATTCTCGAGATGCAACAATAAATGGACAGCATGAAAAACGACCAAAATGAACATAATTACTCACTCCAGAAGACATCTCTGTCGAAGTTATTCAATAACTAATTAACCAACTAAGCACTCGCCTCGTGGCCGGCAAAAAGAGAGCAAAAGGAGGAGGAGGAGGAGGGCGGGCGAGACGAAAGTGGAATTTCTGAGACAGTTTCGCGTGAATGCCTTTACAATGGCTGATCTACGAGGTTCATTTACATTTCTGACCATATTACCCGTATTTTACGGCGACCGTTTTTTAAAAAGCTTTTTTGAATTCCCTAAGGGGTCATTAAAGTATTACGTCAGCATCGTGGGGGGAGGGAGGGTTTCCGGATTTGCTGACTTTTGATGACGGGGGGGGGGGAAGAGGGGGTTTGAAGGTTACTTACGTCATCAACTACCTTTTTTTGAAGATATGAAATATTCTAAGCTGCTGACGAAATTTTTCTGACGGGGGGAGGGGGGTTCTGTGTTTTGCTGACCGGGGGGGGGGGGAGAAAGGGGGTCAAAAATGGCTGAAAATCTGCTTACGCAATAATTGAATGACCCCTAACGAGACCTCTGTGTCGCTGACCATCTTCCAAGTACAGGGTGACCCATAAATTCGTAATTAGTTTCTGAATTCAAAAAAGTTAAAGGAATCAGTATATTTTTGAATGCGTTTTGTGAAAAAATTATTCTCATGAAGGGAGTTTTTTTTTTTTTGGTACAAAAAAAATTTAGTTCAAATTTTTGTTGATAGAAAAAAGCTACACGAAAGCAAATCACGAGAAATATGAAAATCAGTCACATATAATGCATCATGTACTCGTAATAGCTCATTTCTCAATTTTTCTGTCACTGGTGCTTGCATATTTGTGATGTTTTCAGGGCCGTCTTAAGAGAATCATGTGCCCCTGGGCCAAGTGATTTTTCTGAGGCCCCTCTTCTCGAGGTCCCCGGGCAGGCCCATGTACTAAGATGGCAATGGCTGTTGACATTGGTGGTTCGTGGTTAAAGCACTTCATTAGTCAACTCTTGGTTTACTTTCCTAAACTCCGTTCGTAAAACGATGCTTTTCTCATAAGAATAAATGTAAAAGAACTTAATCGGTTCCTGACACCTTGAAATTTCTAATGAGAATTTTTGCAGCAGCTCCTGCGTATAACGTGAAACTGCCTCGAACCCGGGTCCTCGCGATGCGAGTCCGTCACTATGACCACCACAGTGGCAATATCGGCCGAGAGACGAACTCAGAAAAGTAGTAGCCCCCGGGTTTCATTAATATCATCCTTAATCCGTGTCAAAAAGCCCACAAAATTTGCGCCCACAACACAAGTAGGTTTTTGTTTCGCGTGAACCGAACAGGACCATTTCGCGTCTGCTGAAACGTATAACTTTATCACGTCAGTGTTTCACCACGTCTAGTGTGGCGCGGCAGCTGTTCTGTCGCCTGGATTGCGAGACAGAGAAGAAAGCAAGCGGGAAAAAAAAATATGAAGATAGGGGAAACACGCGGCGCAGTTGGCTCCTTCAGAAGCAGTCTGCCAATCACGCCCGGCGTTAAGCGCTGGCAGGGGATCTTGAATCCTGCGAGCGAACTACGCAGCTGCAAAAGGGGGAATGATTTTCTAGGGTGCCAACTGAAGGGGAGAGGCATTTTTTTTTGTACCAAATATTATTCGCTTACACTTGAAAATAGTCCAGGACCAGCCCTGCCTGCTCCTAGGGAAACCCGGCCCAAGTTTTACCTGAAAGAGAATGTGTATCCCTATCGACACGTTACAAAATATTTTAGGAAAATAACTTCCATAGTGTAACATGGGTAGTATAAAAATTCAAACGTAATTTTCCACCTTTTTTTTCCAAGGACATTGCAGATTCGTGCTTCTAGCATGAGGGGGACGATATACAAGAGGCATATCATACAGACTTCACATTAGAGAAAATTAGTTTTATATTTCTTTATTAACAAAACAAGCTTCAAATGTCATCCACTTTTAGGAATATTTTATCCATAGAAAGTTTCATCCGTAGAAACTTGATACATATGACTAACACACTCAAAGAAAACAATTTTTTTTTCAAGAAACAATAAACAAAAACATCAACACTATTTATCAAACAAAAACTCAACAATTCTGCAAACATTTGTGAAATTAATAAACGCTAGGAACATTAGGAAGACGGTCTTAAGTGAAGTACTCAAGATACATATACTTGTCTAGCCATAACCATAACAAAAAGTAAAATTATTTTAAACTGCCTTTCCAAACATTGTTAGTGATTGTAAAATATTCTTTTGATTACAACCAAAACCTTTTAATAATATAATATATTTGTAAGTATTCAGTTAGGTTCAGTGAGTCTTTTCAGGACTATGAACATTAAATAAATATTTTTATACAAACACATGGTAAATGTATATACGTTCATTTTTATCATACATTTCTCGTTTTGATAAACAATGCTGCAGCAGTTGCTATAAAGTTCTGGCAAACTAGCAGTAGAAACGATACAGCTACTTCTCTTGTTGAAAAAAAATGTCAGTGATAATTATATGAAATTAAATATTTTTTCACAAAAAAGGGAAAAAATTAACCTCCAGGCTAGTATCCTGTCAGCTTACCTCTCATGGGGAACAAAGCAAGTGAAAAATCAAAATTTTATTTGTTATACAGATAAGGCAAAGTCAATTATCAAAAATTCTTTATCACATTTACATAAAATGTATAAAGTTAGGATTAAAAGTAAAATGCATTATATGCAGTTTCTATCGGACTAATAAAAATAGACACAAGGCACTCTGTGCAATAAATTTTGTCTTTTTTCCCTTCAAAAATGCAGTTTCTATTAATATACTTTCACTTGGGAATTTACTTAAACAATGGTACTTATACAGGGCCACAACAAGAAACAAAAATTTACTCTGTTGCCTGTGCCCAATATCCATTTTGTCTCCCCCTCCTAATTTTTAACAGACAAAGAGTAAACTTAGCACCCTTTCTGGCCCAACACTCGGGGTACCGACTCCCCCTGCACTCCCCCTAGCTGCAGACCTGCACTTATACATTATAGAACCATCTTGTTATAGTGGTTTTCCATTGGTGGTCAACCTGTGTGTGCCAGGGTGTACACACTAACTATGTTTGGAAGGGAGGCACACCAGTAGTTGTTAAAAACAATCAAAACTGTCTAATGATTTTTTTTCCCTTCAACATTGGTTTTCTGAATATTTGGTTTGACATACAGGCAGGGCTCCCTACTTTGACATGACAAGAGCCAGGACAAAGCAGGTGTCCTCTGTGACTAGGGATAAAGGTCTTTGGTTACTTGGTAATTGCATGGTGCTCAAATTTTCCATGCAAAAATCGGGCACTGCATGCCTGAGAAAATGCATGACAGAATATGTGCAGAATCTTTCATAGTTTTACCTGAGAAGAAACCTATTAAATATCACAAAAATTCATCACTTTCTTTAATGTCTTTATATGTGAACAATTTCAATGAAACCTACCACACACACACACAATAACAATCACTAACAGAACCGTAAAAATGTGCTTATTGTAGAAAGCAATAGAGAGGCATGACTTCTGTGTTGGAGAAATGACTTGTAAATGACCCATTAAATAACTGATAAGCAACACTGACCCATTGTTTGTTTGTTGTCTAGGGCAATCAGCACTTACCTAAGGGCTATGACATACAAGCCGATCACTGTAGTTTCGCTCTCATTCCTGCTTTGTTCTTTTCTGAAACACGACCAGCAAATTTCTTAGCAACTTCCGCCATATTTTGAAACCTACTGACCTAGAGGGAAAAAACCACACCTACTCTAATTTTTATACAGCCTGAGAAAAAAAAAATCACTAAAGAATAAATCTTCAGGGTTTTTTCCTTCTATTTTTTGTCCCAATGTTTGAAAATGGCCTTTTCAGAGGGTTAACAGCGATGTTATTTCAAAGGGACTTGTTCCATGAAAATGGGATCATTGTTCACAGGTTACTGTTATTTGTAGATGAGACTTTCATTCCAAACTGAGCACAACTTAGGTCTATCGCCATGGGCAATTTACTACCTAGCGAGTTGTGCAGGAAGTGTGAGAGTGTGTACGTACCTAACAGCCTGAGTGCGTATCTAGTGTTGCAGCTGATTTTTCAGTGCTGCTATCTATATTTTAGAAGTCAGTGAAGTGTAATGACTGAATATTTGTTAGCCTGTTGCTCTCTGTGACAAGATTTTTTTAATGGGGAGATTGGCTAGCATTCGTGCCTTGAGGTCGGGAACTATATGTAGATGAGACTGTCACAGCATATTTTCTGTTCAATGTGAGCATTTCTGCTTTCGATGAAATACTGTTTCAAGTTATTCAAAATAAAAAAAAATCCTCTAATTTTTTTATATGATATATATTATATAAATGACTTTTTTTTTGGTAAAATATATTCTATAAGACTATGACCCATGTGGAATTGCTCTCATAAAACATTGCACACATTTTTGTTTTGATCAGCATGGACATCACTATTTTCTTCATTATTGTTTTCCTGGAGTCCTTCTTCTTTATTCTCTATGGTTTGTTGCTGCATATCTAAAATATGAGAGAATAAAAAAAAAGCAAACTATTCAAACAATAGTAATTATATCAAGCTTTTGTGGCCATACCAGAAGGATGGAAATTTTTCAAGAGTTTGGCAACTGTGATTAAGAATACACACTAAAAGTTCAATTCATCCCAAGTATTTGCACAAACAGTGATACCTAATCTAACGAAGATAATTCATTCTGGAAACCTGGAATATCAGATTCATTAGCTGAAACACAATTTTACATTGATTTCTATGGCAAATAATTTAATTCCACAGAAAATGCCGAAAATTGTAAAGTAACTTTTGTAAAACACTAATAAGCACTATAAAAAAATGAAAAACTGACCAAAAGGCTGAGATAAACAACTTCGTATTTTTATGCTAGAGATATTAACGGAAATTAAAAATTGAATCTCTTTAGTTTACACTATGTATGATATGCAGTCAGGTTCGTGTGCCATGGTGGGAAAAAAAGTGTGTGAGGTGGTGTGCTTATGTAATACAATCAGTTCATTTCTTTCTCAAATGCATGCAAATGAAAAAGATAAGTTCCTAGAATGTCCAGACTATTCAGTTTGGTATTAAGAGTCTTACCATATGCACTGCAAATCATTGGGGCATGGTAGCCCAGGTCGATAAAATTAGGGCCAGACTTAGACAGGTGCGAAGGGTGTGGCCGCACCAGGCCACAAAAGGCAATAAAAATTTTTTGCTTACATTTTGACTTCACCTTCTTAGCAAAGCAATAGCTTAAAATTCAATCCAAGACAGAGAACCTCTAAGATTGACGTCCTGGGTAGATAATAGGTTTTCTAGCACTGAGATCCCTAAACCTTCGAGTGCCTGGGGATGCACTCATAATTTTTTCACACTTTTATCCATATTTACTGCCAAATGACATTTTTTAATGACTACGAAGTAGTTTTTACAGTTTTGAACATCACCGTCACCGCAGTGGTGGTTGGCTGAAGTTGGTTTCCTGTGGTTCCCAACTTCGAGTCGCAAATGCGAGCCGATCTCCCCATTAAAATGTCTTGCCACAGAGAGCAACAGGCCTACAACGATTAATTATTCAATCATTACACTTCACTCATAGTTTGAAAAACTGGTGGAAGATGGCAGCACTACACATAACAAGCATTACACAGAAACAAACTTCACAGCAGGTTTCACTACACGTACATTTCCCGCATGTACCAATTCGTTAGAGGTTCCGCAAAGGAATATGGACGAGGTGCATGTCTGGGTTCAGTAGTAGTAGTTTTGAACATGGCAGGCCTCAGAGTATCAATGGATACCCTGGGGTATTGGAAATCCAATGTTCAGAAAAGCCGCAATTTTTTTTCTTTTGCACCAGGCTGCAAAATACTTAAGCTCTTCCCTGGATAAGATACTTGCCTAAAGTACCAAAAGATGTTTAGAGGTGTTGAGAGTTTGATACCTGGTTTGTCCTTGTTAGAAACTTGCCTGACATAGGGGTACAACAAAAACGGTGGCATGACCACAGAAAAAAGATTGGACTGAGTCCCACATCGAGGGCACCTACCACTCGGTGAAGTGCAGAGAGGCTGGTTGCTGTTTGGAATCCTCAATAAATAGTAGGTTGCAGTCTAATTAGCCCTTGTGAGTTGAAAATAACCACGGTGCGAAAGAAATTATCAAAATTATCTAAAATTATTCATCCTAGCCTGAGGCTTTTTCCTGTTTTTTTTTTTTTGTTTAATGCATTTCTTCTTTTAGCTAAATCATTCATTTTACATGAAATGACTTAATATCTTTCAGGTGCAAATGAAGCGTGGAAATAAATCACGTTTGAGAGGCTCATTGGGTCCATTTTAATTGGCACGAAAATTTAGCTCACGACATGGCTGCTTCACCTTCAAGTGAGTATCCACATTAACTAAAATATTGATTAGCTGAGGCAAAAAAACCCAGTGAAGTAAATATTTGTTAGTTGAAAAATTCATAGATCGAGGTGTTTGCTAGCCAAGATATCACTGTACAGAATTTAAAAAAATAGAGGAGAAATTGACCACAAGTCTAAAAACATGTTCAATATCATATTGTTATGAAAAATATCAGTAGTGGAATTTTTGAAGAAACCCTTGGGATAGTAATCTCTTGTTGCCAAATCAGAAGTATAAAGGTAAACACTCGAATCTTCTAGATTGATCTGGAACGTCTCGTATGACCTCCAGATGGTGGCGCCACAAAACCAGAACTATGCGTGAATTCTAGAATTTTTGTTGTGTCTATAAAGATATGTGATAGCCAGAGTATTAGCCAGTGTTGTTGGACTTTATCTTCAATGTGAGAGTATTATTTGTGAATAACTATAAATACCTGTTTTATGAGAATAAATCTGTGACGTCCTGAAAATTGCCAATTTCCTCTGATCATTTCAAGGACTTGTGAGACGTTATCCAGAACAGTATTATAACCCAAATTCATGGAGACAGATAATTGTAATATTTGTAGTAACCCAAAGCAGAATATACTGAATACTTAGACGTATGCCACAGAACACGTACACAATCTAGGGAATAATTTTGACAAACTCTTCTATGCAGAAAATATATTATGGGAATTTTTACCACAGAACATTTTCAGGTGAAGGCTTGTTGCAGAACAATACAACAATTCTGCTTCTGGGCTCTTATACATCCGATTTAAAGCAGGCTAGATGATATTAATTTTAATGAAAACAAAATCATCTTACAATAAGAATGCTTACCTCGTTGAGGAATAAATTTGAGGGACTCCGAAAATATTCAAAACCGTGATTTTCCTCCTGGACCATCACCTAGGAACTCGTGTCCTAAGCCATTGCCACAATTGCCACAGTATACCTTGAAAATATTTTAAAAAATCAAGCAATGTTCGCTAAAATTAAAATAAAAGAATAGCATTCAAAATTTTGTTGTGGCCTTTGTATTTGTAAAACAAACGCCTTATGTCCAAATGCGAAATAATGTTAGATAATTCAAGTTTCTGTAGTTTCACAATTTTGTAACACTAAATGATAGTAAAAAAAAAAAAAGCAATCATCATACAATAACAATAAAAAAAACTCACTTTTAAAGCATTTGGTCTATTAATTTCTGGTTTTTTGGAAACACTATTGTCATGAATAGTTTCGGTGAATGCAGGCCATGGAGAAAAATGCTCAAATTTTGATCGGCTTGAAAACAGACCATTCCCACATTTTGAACATTCGTAATAACCTGTAGCAAAATTCATACCACATTTCAGTCATCTTATTTATATAAATTTTATTCATGAAAAAAGTTCAAATCACAACTTTAAAAATAGGCAATTTGAGACAAGAACATTATGCACAATTTTTTAAAATTAACATCTGCTGCACCATTCTTCGTTCATTCAACTTTAAGGCAACAGCAACCAACAGTGTGAAACTGCTATTAAAAGAGCGTGACAAATTTAAAAATATCTGGTGCCAGCCAAATTTTTTAGGAGCCAATCATATCCATTTTTGGATAAAATTGGCGGAAAATGTTTAAAAAAAAAATCAAAAGAATGTTTCTTTTGATTTTTTCAAGGCTTATTTCCATGTCAGTCATATAAATTCCAAAAATTTTGAGTTGTTCTCAGACTAAAATTTACTAATCATGGCTAAAATAATAGGTGCCAATATTAATTTCATGTCACCAGGGCGACCTGAAATTTGTCAAGCTCAGGCTACTACTGCAACCAAACCCTAAATGCAACTTGTAAAAATTCCTTTGAGAAATTAGTAACAAATTGGTGCATGTTGGAAAGTGTTTCAGAGGGAATGTGAGGGAAAGTGTCTGAGGCATGCATGTTATTTATTTAAAGTGCTGCCATCTCTCTTCTGGATTGGAAGTCAAAAGGGCAGATGCAGTGTGAGGTTTTGTAATTACTGTGGTGCAGGTCTGCCAAAGACACTTTTCCAAATGTTTGGCTGGCTCACCTTTGCACCTCATAAAGTTGGAAAATCAACTTCAGCTGATCACCCTGTTCCACCTGTGGGTAATTGAACTTGGGTTTTCATGACATGAAGCCAACACAATACCTACATCGCTTTCTTTTAAACCGAGTACAACTCTGGTCCATCGCCATGGGCTATTTACTACCAAGTGAGCAGTGCCAGAAGTGTAAGTTTGTGTACCTAACAGTGTGATTGTGTATCTAGCGTTGTGTCTGACTGTTCAGTGCTGCCATCTATATTTCAGAAACGAAGTGTGATGATTGAATATTTGTACCGTTATAGACCTGTTACTCTCTGTGGCGAGACTTTTTAACAGCTGGAGATCAGCTCTCATTCATGCCTCAAAGTTGGGAAGTACAGTCAAATCCCTTTTTTGTGTACAAAAATACCGGCGGGACAAAAAAAATTTGTCCGTAAAACATGGGTGACCGTAGGTGCCGTGAGCGCCTTTCGCCCCTCCAAAATATTTAAATTGCATAGGTAGAATATTTCTCATTTTAATAATAGAGAAACAAACTTTTCGCTTTCAATCATCGCTTCATACCATTTTTTCATGCACATGATTAAAATTGATGCGCCACGAGTTTTGTGTACACTGATGGCATCCAAACATTAAAACATAAATGAAGTTATCATTCCATTCCCATGCTTCAATTAACCAATCTCATTAGAGCTTTTTCTTTTAACATAGAAGTTTACTCTCAGTTACTTACTTTCTTTGTAGCTTTGTGTGTGAAAGGGTTCTCATTTAGGGCGCTCATAATTCTTAAGCAAAGAGACACCTTTAAAATTTTGAAAATGTAGTGCAGAATTAAAAGTGCCTCTAGGCCATCCCTTGGCCTTGGACTGATATGAATTTTTGAGAAGTCTTTTAATGTTAATTTGTCAATTATAACCTAGATAACTCCTGCTAAAATTGTTAATAAATTTACTTTTGTTAAAATTAAAAAAAATGTCTCTCGAATTCTCTCAGTGTGTACCTCTTGCACCAAATTCTCCATATTAGAACCTGGGTTGTATGTAGGGATATTGCACCCTGATTCTCCATACAAAGGCGGAACGTTTAACGGAATAGTTCGTAATTTCTGCACTACCCGTTAGAGGTTGATCTTTCAAGAATGTTCTCTGCATCATGCTAAAAACTGGCAAGGAAGATTCGGATATCAACACATAGACGGTCCACTTCACCAGCTTTGTCAATTGCAGTTTCATCCTTGCTGATGTGCTTCATCATTTTTCCAGTCAGAATTTCCTATTCATCATGCCCAGTGGAAATAAGGGTGGAATGAAAGTAACAATTTTTTAGCCTTTTACTAATCATGCTTGAGCTAGAGCATTAACTTGAAGATTTTTACCACCAACTGTACGGAGCAAAACATTATACTACCGCTTGGTACTTATTCGCTAAGTCAGAACCAAATCAATTTTTTTTGTTTTTTATAGAAATTTTTTCTAGAGACTAGTAGACTGCTGTTGCATTGATATTTACAGGATGACCAAGTTTAGGCTGCAGTTAAATACCAGTGCAGCTCCAACTTCATCATGTCATATACCTATTGTGTTCAAAACATTATCCAAAAGCATTCATTTAGGTTTTTGACGGTTTTCAACAGTTTAAACTAGTTTTTGACGTCAAAAACCCAACCCTGGCAAAGATGAGCAACTTCATTATGCTACATGCTTGTGTTTTCCTAGCGTGGAGTATCAGCTGTTTCATTGTGTAAATACTCCGGTCTGAAGAAAAGAAAAAAAACAATAAAAATGAAGAGAAGACCCATGTCACAAGCGGCATGCAATGCATTTGAATCCTCCAGAAGCAGTTAAATAATCACGTCTGACATAAAGCGCTGGCATAAGGCGTATTGTACTTTGTGGGAGAACAGAAATACTTTTCCTATTGCGAGTGGGTGATTCATGCTACATGCGATGCCAAAAAATCTACTCCTAGGAAAATCCGTCTTAACCCCTTGTTGTGGGACTTTTTGCGGTAGAAATCTTTTTCTGTGGTTTTTCCATACCTGTCACACCTCCACATCAGGAAAGTTTCTGACAAGGGCGAATCGGGTATCGCGACATGTATAAAAATATCTTTTCGTACTTTGGGCAAGTTGAATGAGGACATCTTCATCAAGTAATTTGTTATTGATGTTAGCTGTTGTAGGCTGTAGTCAAACAGGTCCTCACACCACGAAAGATAACTGACTTCACAGTCACAGAAAGATACTGAGGTTAGTTGCCCAATTTATGCATATTTTTAATTCTCTATTATTTTTTCCTTTCGATTCGATTTATACAGTGGGTTTGGCAACACACAAAATAACAGCACTTAAATAACTAACTAATTAATATATCATTTACATGTCACAGGAAATAATAAAAAAAAAACCCGAACTTGCTGAGGAAAGTTAGGCAACAGAAAAGAGTACGAGTTCGTGATCACAGGTATCAATTCTTGTGTTATAAAGATAAGCATAATCTCTACACTCGAATGAAATTTTTGGATTCTGCAGCAGGGAAATAATATGCTGAAAGTAGGAAATCATCTGACCTGCTTTAAACGTATCTTTGTATTTCTCACTGTTCCAACTGCAGAATGACATTTTAAGCGTATGCAATGCAAAAGTTATCGAGTTACAATTTTTCTAGTATATATATATATTTTTTGTTTTCACAAACAGGAGGAAAAACGTTCATTGCAGCCAAATCAGTTTTAATAAATTTGATTTAAAAAACTTAGTTCACAAGAAATAGTCAAATACTATTTTTTCTCGCATTTTTTTCATAAATAATCACTTTGTCTCATGATGTTATAGGAAAATTGTTCGAAAAATTAAATTTCATCAATTTATAAAACAATTCATGATCTGGTATTTGTTACCGTGGTATATACTTGTAAAATAAAACAAACAAATATTTTCTCGTAAATTATAACGATACATTTTTTTTGCAAGAAATTTTTTGTTTAAATATGTTTTTTTGTAGTTTTTGCACCGATGAAAGCTGCGTTTTTTCAATTATTTACTCCCACAGCTTCCAAAATGTCTTTGCTTGTCAGAAGGTGAAAAAACCGAAGCAGTTGAAACTACCGGAAATCTACGGATCTGGTATTGTGGTGGTCCTCATCAGGGTTAACTCGAATCGCAAGTCAACTTGAATGGCTGAGTGCTAACATCCCCACAAATAAAGGTATGTATGAAATTATTTCGTTCGTAATTGCTGAAATAATAGCTTATTCTAATTTTGGAAATATCATGGCTGATATATGTATATAAGATGCGCGAGACGGTCCGTATTTTGATGGGATGATCAAAGATATAGTTTTAATATGGCATAGCATACAGATCGGCGTAGCGTTTATTTATGTTGATGTTATAGTTATTTAATGAAACGTGCTATTTTTCCCGTTCAGGTCTATTTTACCATTGTATTGGTCATACTAATAATTTTGAGTGGACGAAACAATTGATTTTTCTCATTATAAATTGCTCCTAAATGTGCGACATTTGGTGTCATGTTGAGATCATGAAATGCGCTACAAATCCTACTAACATCAGCAGCCGGACCGTAACCCGGTGTAGAAAAAACTGAATGATAGAAGGCATCGTGTAATGTTTGTCTTTCTAGTTGTGTATGAAGTTACACTTGTAAATTCACCTGTAAACAAAGTATTTAACATTATTTTTTCAAATAATGAGAACAGCTTTATATTATGGTACCCAAAATGTGTGCTGTATTATATTTATATATTTATAGTTGCATTTTATTATGTATCGACGCAAAAACAATCTCAGATGAATTTTGTGCTATATCCAACAATCAACATGTACTAGAGCAGTGGTTTTTAAACGTTTGTCTTCTTCCTTGCCGTAATGCACATGTATTCACGGCTGTCCAGAATAGTCTTTAAAAGAGCCGCTTCCTGGTACTGAATAGGCACAGATTAATAAGGCAGCTCACAGCATTTCCAGAAGGAGCTGCAGCATATACTTTGAGAACCACTATACTTGAGGAAATAACGCAAAAGTACAACTGACTAGGCACCAAGCAAAGATGAATTTCTGAGAGGAAATTTATATTCCTCTGCAGGAAAATTGAATCCCCAACCTCTCGGTCCGGGCCAGTGTTCAGAAGAGTAAGAACACCTGCCGGGACTTTAAGTTTTGTTCGATTTCCCTGTTGAGGAATGTGAATTTTCTTTCCAAAAGTTATATTTGCTTGGTATCCAGTCAAGTGTACTTCATATTACTCATAGAGAGGTGCATAATTTTGTTGAGGAAATGTGTCTGTTGAAACATATCTGCTGGCAATGAACAGGAGAGAGTACGAACAGGCTGTTGTTTCCTGCCTTACAGTATAGTGACACCCAGACTTATATCAGTAATTTGTTCCACGACTGGTGTAAGTTGAGGTAAAGCTTTTCCATTGATAACCCTTCCCTTTGGTTAGAATGGAGCTGAATGTTCAGATTTTCATTATGTGTCAGTCTTCTCGGCACAACTCTTGCAGTTTAACAATTTCCATTCTGAGAATGTTACGTCTAAAGCAGTTTCCCAACTTTTTGTCCCAGCGTCCCCAATGTAATTTCACTCATAGAATCCTATGCTATACCTGTAGCTTCTACTGCCCTCTCCTGGAACATTCCATCGCCCACGTTGGGAATCACTGGTCTAAAGCATAGTTTCCCAAACCTTTTGTTCAGTTGCCCCCACCTCAGAGAAATTTCACTTTCATTGTCCCCAACTCAAACAAAACCATAGGATCATATGTTATACTTGTAGCTTCTATCCCCCCCTGTCCATTCCATCGCCAGAGGAAACACTGGTTTGATTTTCTCAACTTGTTTTGATTTTAAAAAAGAAACATTTTAAGGACAAATGCTGGGTTACATTAGTGTTTATAAATTTTGAATCGCGAGTGGTATTGTTATTCTGAGAGTGTCCTACCAATTTAACACGTTCACTGAGAGGCCTAAATTGCTTGTTGAGTCCATGGGGTGAATTTTTTTAAGATTAAAAATACATTTTTGTACATGACGCCACCATCGTATCATGAGCCCCCTAGTACAAGTCCTTCATGATGCCACCATGGCGTCATTAGCAGTGAACGTGTTAAGCAAAAATTAGTTGGGAAGGGGAACTTGATTAGGATAACAAAAGGCTATTGAATTGTATAGTACTGTTAGTCATTGAAATATTAATCTTTCCAATTGCAGATGTATTCTATAGTCATTGAAATATTAATCTTTCCAATTGCAGATGTATTCTATTGGAGCCAAGATTGTCAAACCTCACAATGAGAAAGCTGATGATTTGGAAAATACCATTTCACAGGTAACAAAAAACTTTAATTTAACTTATTTTCTTTCTTTTTTTTCAATTTTCAGTGGAAATGTCAGTTCAATCATTTTATTTTTCCATTCACCTCTGTTATATTCTTTCAGTTAGCATTTAAAGTGCTTAAAGCTATTGATGTAATTTGCCGAGTTGTTTATTAAACAAATTGTAAATTTATGTTCCTGGAAATGAAATCTGTCATCAGATAGTGTTTTCAAGTAATAAAAATTGATTGAATATTTCAATTATTTTTTATAGGCACTTCTAGAGTTAGAGTTAAACAGCGATCTCAAAGCTCAGCTAAGAGAATTGTACATTGTTGGAGCTAAAGAAATTGATGTTAATGGAAAGAAAGTGAGTATTGATATAGTGTTTTGTTTGTGTGAAAAGATGCTATGTGAACTCTTGTTAGCTAGTAAATTTAAGTGAAAATGTTTGCTTGGAGTAGAGGTGAATTCTATGGTCAGTTCATGGTCCTCTGGGAAGATGATGGAAGTAAAATTGACAACTTTGATGCTGAGCTGCTTGCTCTCCAAAGCAGAACAGAATATGCTGAAATCTGTGACATATGCATAGCTGCCAAGTCTCCCGAATTTTTCGGGAATCTCCCGAATTTTAGCTTCATCGCTCGACCTCCCGAAAAGTTCTTAAATCTCCCAAATTTTTAAGAAAATCACAAAAAATCCCTGATTGACCCTAAAAATTCCCTACTTCATTAAAAAAAAATCCCCGCTTATGAAAACAATCCCTAAGGAATTTCTTGTGGAGCATGAAGCCTCTTTTTTTCCCTTTCGAAATGACATCACATGTTGTAAATGGGAAAATTCCCTTTTTAAGAAAGTTTTACAAACCCTCTGATGATAACAAGAAAGTTGTTTGTCTTATCGCGCAGGGAAATGGCTTAGCAGCCAATAGTCCTGGATAGTAATTGAAGATTATAGTGACGCGCATATGGCCAAAATTTCTTTTTTTGAAGTAATTAATGTACATGCGATACAACAAAACATGAATACTGATAAGCAATAACATATTTAATCAACTTTAAAGATATTTATTCCCCGATGAATTTCATCAAACGTTCCATAAAAGGGCCACCCTTTTTTTTTTGTACAAGTTGTGTTACGGACATAAACATCGGTCATGGAAAGACTGCCATCATCACACTCATGTGAAATGGAAAAAAAAAAACATCAAGCAAGTGTCACAAAAAGTCGGTGTTCTTCAAAAATTGATGCTTTTAATCTTTCATCTTCCGATGATTTTTGGGTCATTCGCGCAGAATGCTTGTTCACATCGTTTCTGATTGAACACAATGTGCATATTTTAGATCACTATTGAAGTTTTGTCCTCCAATTTCACTTGTTTTTTGCGTAGGGATTTTATTCCCAATGGTTTAACTTCCATGTATGTAAAATACCTATTTTAATTTGACTTCAGTTTTTGAGTAGGAATTTTATTCCGTACACTTTAACTTTTATGTTTGGAAAATCCCCTTTTTTTGGAAAATCCCTTTTTTATTTGGAAAATCCCTACTTTATTTGGAAAAATCCCTGTTGTATTTATTAGGAAGTGGTTTAAGCATAAAATACGGGTTTGCGCGAAAATCTCCCAAATTTTCATTTTCAAAAGTTGGCAGCTATGCATATGTCACAGAACAGCCAGTGCTACTGCAGAACAATCTGGAAGAATTTTAAGAAAAATGTAGAAAATACTATTATATGAGAATGTTTCCTATAAAACATTATATGAGAACATTTCCAGTAGACAGTTTATTACAAGACAATGGAACTTAGTTTACATTTTAAATTTGATTATGAGACAATGTTTAAAACAGGATATATGGGTCACATGTACTTCAAGTATTTCTACGCTTAAAAAGATGTTGCCTGAAATTTGACAGCAAACATTGCGCTTAAGATATTGCTTCAAAATATTTTGAGCTATTGAATTAATGCCAATTGTATACATGTGGGCTGATCATATTTCTTCGATAAAAATACTGGAAAATAGCCAATTGTCACCAAACATTATGCCAAAGGTAAGAAAAGTTGATAATTATTGCCAAAGAAATACAAAAAGCAGAAAATGAAGCACCATTGCATTGAAGCAGTAGATTTAAATTGATTCTATGGGGGGGGGGGGGGAAAGAAACGCTAACCTCACAATATTTAAAGTCATGATTATCATAGTACAATTCATAAGATTACTAAAATTAAGTATTAAAATTAGTAACCAAAAGAATAAAAATTTCAATAGGCTTTTATTGTTATTGTTTTCATTTTTTACATAAATATAAGATGAAACAAAAAATCAGCCAAGGGGTCTAGAGACCCATACTGGATGATACATTGCAAATTTATAATGAATAATAAAGAACACAGTTACTTATTAGTAAACATCAACAAACTAAAATGGAAAAACAAAATATTAGAAAAACACATACGCACGCACAAAATGGGGTTTCAAAAAAAAAAAAAAATCAAACGTCAAAACTTTCACATAATTTGTAGTATTTTTGGCAACAGCAAGGAGTGCAATTTTATGAAATACGCATTGCATGATTTTCAGGTAAGTATATGCAAATATAAATCAATATAATGTTGCAATGCTTAAGATCAAATAGATTCATAATTTAACTGAGGTGCATAGGCAAATCAAAAGAAAAACTCGATGTCACTGATTGAAAAAAGATATTGCTTCATGTGTCTTTTGAAAGGTAATAAGTTAGTAATGTTAAGGATAGCAGGTGGTAAAGAATTGCCAAATTTCGGGATGAGGTAAGTAAAATGCTTCTTCAGAAGAGTTTTGTGGATAAGTGGTAGAGAGTATATATTGTTCAATCTATTTGAGAAACTGGAACTGTTCAGAGGTAAAGCAAATTGTCGTTTAAAAATAATTATAGTAGATTTGTAGAAATAAAGCTGACGTTGGGGAAGGATTCCAAGACTGAAAAAGTTGTTTTGAAGGAGTCAAATAGTCACTTGTGATAAGTATTATTGCTCTTTTTTGGAGTTTCATTATTGGTGTAAGATTTGAAATTAAGTCGCCACCCCAGATAGCTGAACCATATAATAGAAGGGACATTTTCATAAAAAGTTCGGATGACCAAAATTACTTGAAGATATGAAAATGTCCCAGAAAATAGAGGTCATATAGATATATAATTACATGCTTTCTATTTTTTTTTTATCAAAGGCAAATTTCCATACGGTTTCAAACATAAAATGATTTCTGCTTAAATGTCATTTGCATACTAAACTGAAGCTTTTTTTAATGCAAGACCACCCCTTTAGAACTTGACATTAACTACAAATTGAAATGAGAATCATAATTGTTTTAAAAAATGATATATCTTTAATAAATTTGCATTTTTCGCTTAAACTCTAAATTAAAAAGGAGTAAATGCTCAATATAAATTTAAAAAATCCAAGTAATTTTATTATTTTTTTTTAATCCGTATTTTTATTAACCACCATCTAAATGTCCCTGAATTTTAAAATTTTGCCTGGAAGAGTGCTTGAATAGTCCTTGAATTTTCTGCTTTCATAGAGTATGAACCATGTTTCTGCTACTAGATTTTCTTGTACATTGTGTAAATTTATTGTATCACTATCAACAATATCTGATACTGCCCTGGGTTTCTTCATGTAATGGAAACATCGAGGAGGTTATAAACCATTGTTGAAAAAAAAAAGGGTATGAAACACATTATTTGGGAACCACAGTAACTAAGTAAACATTTCTAAAGTCATTGTTAGGGCTCCCAAACAAACAATGTTTACAGACAGTTTTTTTGGCAATTTCTGGCATTTTCCCTGCTGACAAATTTTGAAAGTAGCCCAGCAGTTCCCAACCGGTGCTTTCTGTGCACTACACAACGGCTCTGTGGTGAATCGAAGGAAACAAAACAAATTGGTAAATTTGGTAGATAAATTACAAAAGAGAGGCCTACAGCGTTCCGCCATAAAAATTTTATATAAAAGAGAGTACCTCAATTTCAAACAGTGCTCCGCCATAGAAATTATGTACTGCAAAAGGCTCCGCGGGTCAAAGGTTGAGAACCGCCGAAGTAGCCTATTATTTACATAGGGTCTTGTTTGGTATATATATATATATATATATAAAATTGAGTGAAGATTAGTGTACAATTATAGATTTGTATAGAGAATATGCAGACGCAAAATCAATTTTATATGTATTTATTTTCATTTGTAAATGGGATAATGGTAATCTACGAACCTAATGTACAACGTGCTATCAAAATCAGTTCACTGAATTGCAATTCTAGCATTTGAAATTGATAAAATGTCGCAGACACTAGCTGCAAGATTTTTATTCTCGTAAGGTGGGGCAGGGTTTCATCACCTTTCAGCTCCCATTATCTACAGAAATAATTTACCCATCTGTGTTATTGGAAATACACCTGTTGAGTCCCAAAATATTTGTTTTGTTATTTAAAGAAATTGGGTGAAAATTAAAAAAAATTATAAATGATGCCTGAGCATTGTAGCTGTTTCCGTATAGCAATTTTAAGTTCAATTCTCTTTCAATTTATAAACTTGGATCTTTCACATGGAAGCAGTTCTAATATTAACACAAATTATAAAAGCCTGTCACGTAGTTTTAGTATTTTATATTGCATCTAATTTTTCTTTTTTACAGGCTCTTGTAATATTTGTACCTGTGCCGCAGCTCAGAGCCTTCCAGAAGATTCAAGCTAGGTTGGTTCGAGAACTGGAGAAAAAGTTTAGTGGCAAGCATGTCGTTTTCATTGCACGCAGAACAATTTTGCCTAAACCCACCCGTAAAATGAAGGTGAAAAATAAGCAAAAGCGTCCCAGGAGGTAATTCCGTTTATTTGGTTTTATGTACACTTCTTGAGTGGGGGAAATCCCTATTCATTCATGCCTTCCAAAGAATGAAGTGTGCTTTAAGTTAAGAAAAACTTATCAATAACTGTGAGAATGTTAGTGTGGGTTTTGAAATAGTGAAAATGAACAATTTTAAAGAAACATCGCACTTTCCTGTGTATAATCCTTGCATTCCTCAAAGCAGAATTTTTTGCTTTGTTCTACAATGAGCCCTCAGTTGACTGAAAATGTTCTGTGGTAAAAATTTCCATAATAGCATTTTTTTAAAATTTTTCTTGAAATTCTTCCAGAATGATACTTATTCTCATATGGTATCTCATTTGTTTCAGATGGTATTTAATGTTTTAAAAAGTTGTTCGTAGCAAAGTGCCAAAATCTGGCTGTTACAGCTTCAAAAAAGTGTTACTTGGTGCAAATCACAAAATTTTTTTTGAATAAACTTGGAAAAAACTTGGAAACACGTTTTATATTTACAGATAAATAAAAACTGACAAAATTAAAAAAAAATTTTTTTGTTTGTGTCCCGAAATTTTTCCTATTTTAAAATGTCCACTCTGTTATGATCATATGGGAAATATATTTTTATACCAGATTAAATTTGTTTGATCAACTTTTTTTGGATTTGACTTTTGTAATACGACTTGTTCCCGTTATGTCTAGTACCAGATTTTTCTGTCGAATGTCCACTCTCTTATGTTGTTATCACAAATAAGATTTTTTTTTCATCTGTATTAACATCCAGGATAATAATACGTGGAGATATGCTTCAAAATATAATGAAATTTTTCATTAATCATTTAAATATATAATGAAAAAAATAATTTAGGCTAATTTGCTAACTTAATTTTCTGAAACCTAAAACCATGCAATGGAATAGAAACTATGTGTTGAAGTAAAGTTTTCTTATTTAAAAGGTTTTGAAGGTTTTAGTTAAATTTAATAAGTTATCTATTTGTTTTAACCTTTACCATATATTAATAATCATGTTATTTTTTTAAGTTAAATACGAAAGTAAAGTAGTGCAGATTGTTAAAATCACTGCCAGAGGCAGATCCAGAGAGATGTCATAAGAGGGGCATTTTAGTATTAGTAAAAGTAATTATATGACAATACATTCTGTATTTTAGTGGGACAGAACCATTATCATCTTATATTTTTGTTTCCAGGCTTTTCTCCCACCCCCAGTCTATTCTGGATCACTAATGCGATAGCCATAAATGTGAGATTTATACCAACATCAAATTACTATTCAATTTCAACAAAAAACTTTGAAATAAAAGAAAAATCATCCTGATATAGTATATAGCTGAGCAAGTCCAGTGTCCACTTTGACCAGATTTTAATAATTTTACCAGGCTAAAATTCAAACTACAAAGGGGCATGTGTTATTAGAATTTGCTTATGGGGTGGATGTTTTTCAAAGGTTACAGAGGAGTCTCTGGGTCACCTATCACATTTTGTATTTAATTTTTGAAAAATAAAAGTATTTACGTAGCCTATTTAGAATATTAGATATATTTTTCTTAGGTAAGCATTTCTGCGCACTCTGTTACGGGAAGCGTTTTTGCAGTTCATAGGCAAAAAAATGCAACTCTTTAAACTAAGATGTTAAATTATAAACTACCAACACATCTGTCAGAAATAAACTTTTGATTTTGAGCAGCTAAATATATGCAAAAAATAAACTTTTCTGTGTGCTATTTTGAAAAAATCATGAAAAACGACAGGAAAAAAGTCAATTTTTTTAAACTTTTTTTCAGCATATGTGTAAGAAATAAGCTTTTTTAATTATTTTAAGAGATAAGAGCAGAAATAATTATTGTTTTACAGCGATATTTGTTTTCGTACAGAAGTAGACAAAATTCATGGCTTTCAGCCAAAAAACCCAAAAATAAAATATAAAATAAAAGTGAAAAATATTTATGAAATATTAAACTTTTAAGTCATTGGCTATAATTTGAGATCAATTTTATTTTGAAAATTGAATTTTTCATTTCAAAAATGTGGAATAAACACTTTTTTGGGAAATGACCCATATATTTTTAACGCCCATCTTCACTTCATAGCCTGCCAACAATCAAACCCTTCTCCTGTGCAGTTCACAAAACACCTGCACATTGGTGATAAATTAATGAACTCTACTTTTACCCCCTTCCGTTTTCTGTTTGCTCTTAAGGTGCGTGGAACGTCTGAATTGAAGTTTATTTTTGATTATAACGGACGTAGAGGTGGCTGAAAGAAAAAAAAGAAAGACAAGTTCATGAAATATGGTCATGGACGCCGGAATGTATATGCTCATGTTCCTAAAGTAACACCAATCATTTGAATGGTATTGCTCAGCAACACCAATCATCATTCAAATATGTTCTTCCCCCCCCCCCCCCTCTAGTTCGGGCAATGGGAGATTTACCAAAAACGGGACATTTTTGTTGAATGTAGCATGATTTTACTGATTTAAGTTCATCAGTTATTTGAAAACTTGTTGGAATGATGTCTTGAAATTCCTTTTCTTCTAGTCGCACTTTGACTGCTGTGCATGATGCAATCTTAGAAGATCTAGTGTTCCCTGCAGAAATTGTCGGCAAGAGGATACGAATTCGATTGGCTGGAAGTCGACTGATGAAAGTTCACTTAGACAAGACGCAGCAAACCAATATTGAACATAAAGTAAGCAATTATTGGATATAAACCATATTTTTGTAAATATGTCGAGGTTTTACAGTGTCTATCCATTGCTGTTGTATCAATGTATTTGGGTAAGAAGGAAAGAAAATTTAGTCTGTATTTTTAGTTTGAATCTGCTACGAATGCATGAAATTCCCAAAGTAATATTATTAGCCAGGGCTTGACAAATCGTAAAAAAAATTTAGGCCAACTTGGGAGCCAAGTGTTTTTTTAATGGTCTAAAATAATTTAAAAAAAAAATTTTTTTTTTTAATAATAATTTTGGTCTAAATTTTTGTTTTGGGAATTGGTGCCCTCCCTCCACATTGAGAAACATGCTGATATGAATTCTAAAAATCTTGTGTCGTCCTTAAACTTTAATAATCACACATTATTTGCTCACCAATCCCAATTTTTAGTCCAGGATTTGTCAAGTCCCGTTATTAGCAATTAAATTACTGGGGAATATTATAGAACTGTGGTTCTCAACTGGTGCTCCGCGGCTGCTTGAGGAAAGTAAAATAAAAAACAGGAATTTTAAAAAAAAAAATTATAATTATTTTGGAATAATAAAAATAAATCGGTAATGTTTTGCTGAATAAGTAAAAAATAGGTCTACGGGGCTCCGTCATAGAAATTATATGTCAAAAAGGGCTCCTCGAGTCAAAAAAGGTTGAGAATCGCTGTTATAGAAAATAATTCTCAAGTTATTAATAATAGCCCTTCCAGAGAATATTCTCCAGTTGCAGAAGTCCTTCTAGAGAGTATTCTTAAGAATATATAATAACATGCATTACAATAAATAATTTGTATAAATAACTAAGATTATTTATTTCGAATAATTATTTTCGATAAGAATATTCTCTAGTAATTTATAATAAGCCCTTATATTCTGTCCCTGTCTCTCTTCCCAAGATGGGGATATTGAAGTTTGTAGCCCACAGTATTAAAAATTGAAATCAAGAAAATTATACCAACATGGCTGAATTGCATAACTTTTAAAAAAAAAATATGAGTGATACAGAATGTAAGTATGCACATTAAAGAAAACAACAGTTCAGTATCTTCTTAGAATGAAGGTGATTATATAAAAATATCTTCCTTTGGTTTAATTTTTTGTTTTGAATTTCTAAAAATTTATCTAATTTTAAAATAGTTTTTTACGATTTTAATCTTAAGGTTCCTAAAATCTTCATAACCAAACTTTTATAACCTCTCATCATGACCAAGGGAATATTCTGAGAATATTCTTTAACTAAAAGTTATCATTGAGGGTGATTATGCCAAAAATTGCTTTGTTTTATATGTTTCAGGCAATGAAACTAATTTATATTTTATCATATAAATAAAATTAGTAAAAAAAATTAAAAGAAATATGAATATATTCTTGATTATTTTCCAATTTTTTTTTTATATCCATGAGAATATTCTCACCTCTCAACTCTAAGTGGCCTGTAACAACCATGGGACAGAACATTTTGTCAGCTGATTGAGTGTTTGTGGATGAGAATATTGAAATGCATTGAAGCCCTATTCCAATTAGATTGTTTCCCAAAGTGGGCAATATCGTCCCCGGGGGAGGGGGAATGGTCTAATGGTTCTGAGAACTTTTTTTTTTTCAATTCTGATGTGAATGTATTTTGTAAATGTTCATTGACATTATCAACCATTGGTTGTGCATAAGTTTTGTCTCCGAATTAGAAAGGAAAATTGTTTGTCTGGCATGATTCAGTTATGCTTAATTTGGAGAACCTCAAAATTGTTGCAATAATTTCTTTTCATCACCTCCAAATTTCAGAATAACCTGTTTTCAATTACATAATTCTATCGGTCACGGTGGGCCTGTCACGTGTCCCTTTCACTGTTGCAGTGCTGTGGATCCAGTGTTGGATGGAAGTGGGTTTTATGTGTGGACATTGAGATGGGGAAATAGAAAAAAATCAAGACAATCATCGTGAAATATTGCGGTGTAGAAGAATGAGTGTATCACACACAGACGGGAAATGACACCAGGAGGCTATATAAGATTTTCTTGTTGACATGGCTAAAGGGGAAAAATACTTTGTGAAAAAAAAAAAATTTGTAGGCCAGATTTGACAATTTTGATGAAAGTTTGGTACCATTGTTTATATATATACACGACCAACTAATTATTGGCAAATTTTTTGAAATGTTGCGAAAATCGGACATTTTACAATGAGAAAGAAGAATTTTAAAGAAAGTGGGAAACTATGATGTTTATTAATAAATAACTCATTAAAATAATACACATCACCGAAAGCAACCTTAGGTTTTTTAGAAAGGGCTCAAACCAACATTACATTAATGTTATTTATCACAGTCTAACTCAAGCCAATCCACAGGATCCTATACTAAACACATTGCTTCCATGGGGGTCCCCGTGGATAATATTGCCCACTTCCCACTTTGGGAAACGCTGATATACAGTTTGAGAAATTTTTTTTTGTTGAGTGCGTAAAATCAATTTCACGTGAGAAATTTGAAATTTCGTCAATTTTCTGTTACGTTCAATATTCAACATAATAAAAATTTTAATCGAAGATCTTTATTTTTGAAATCTAGAGAGAACTAGAATTTGAAAATACTTTTTTTCCCCTTCAGACTGAAACATTTGCTGCTGTTTACAAGAAGCTGACGGGAAAGGAAGTGACATTTGAATTTCCGGAGCCACTTTTTTGAGAGGACTGTAAAAATGTAGAACATTCTCTTTGAGGTTTGAATAAATAAATAAAAAAAAAAGTTTTCAAGTAAATAATTTATTTTTTGAAGGACCATAGGTAAAGTGAGTTTGGGTATAGAAATATGTTGTACATTATTAAATTAATGTGCTTATAAAGAGCAAAATGAACTGACAATGTTTCAAAGAATTTAATGAGTTACAATTGGCACATTTTATACACATTCATACTCACACACTTATAGGGTTGCAGAACACAATAGAAGCTGCATAAAATTGGTTATACTAATGACAGAAAAGTCTGGAAGTCTATGCTTGAGTAAAGCTCTAACAACACAGGTCCAGGGAAGGATTTTCACCTGAAAAATGTTTTCAAATTTACATCTTGAATATGTCATGCATTTACTTTTTTTTTTCTTCAAATCTGTGACAGTCAAATATTTCTTACTTGCACTGATATAAAAACTAATTCTTATGCTCAATTTTTATCATGGCTTTGATATAGAAAAAAATGTCCAGTATTTTATTCAATCAGAATTTTTTTTACAGGTCAGTGGTCCTTGACTTTTTGTGTTCCCAAACAATTTGTGGCAATGAAATGAGAACCCCTTCACAAAATAATTTATTTCAGCATATAATACATTTTAGTACACATTAGGAGATACAGGCTCTTCGAATGGGAGAAAGAATAGTCCACTTCCACCTATGTCACTAATAAAAAAAATTTTGTGAATAGTGTAGGGTGGGCAATCGCTCTGTTGCTTGTATCATAAGAAAAGTAATTCCCCATTAGTTCAATTCCTTTGAAAGTTTTTAACCTTCAAACTTTGAAGGAATTGAACCTTGGAGAATTACTAAATAGTGAGCCAGTAGAACTTTTTTGCCCCCAAAGCAGGATATGCCAGAATCTGCGACATGCGTTACAGAAATATCTGGAAGAATTTTAGGAAAAATGTAGAAAACACTACCATTATGCGCATTTTTACTGCAGAACATTTGAGAGCTCAATGTAAATCATTCTACTTTGGGGCTCGACGCATGGCCTCGTGATGATAAGATCTCGTTACAATTTCACAAAGTATATTAAATAGTAGGCACAGGTATTTCCAGCTATTTAGCGGATTCTCCTAAAAATCCCTCTGCCAGGGGGGGGGGGAAGCTTTTTTTGAATGGATAAAGTGCTGCTCACTTGTTCCTACAAGGGGGATGCTGTGGAGAACGGGGGAACACAACTTTGTTTCATAGGATACTTTGCAATACTTTTCGTGTTGAAGAAAGCGTTGAATGAATTCATTCCTTGGGAATTTGGCGCAATATTACGTCCCTGATCGTAAAGAGGTTAAAAAAATTTCGATTGATGTCTTTGTATGTGTCAAAACGTTCTTAAAAGTTTTCAATTAATAAATTTCTGGGTCAATATTACGGAAATTGTGTAAATAGTGATTATGCTTTATTTAATTTGCAGGGGTGGGAACTCTGCGCCAAAACTAATATCTTGCGCCATCCTGCTCCAATAGCGTATTTTTGTATTTTTCTGCGCCAAATAGCGAATTTTGCATCAGTATAGGTCCCTTTACACGTACAATCTTCCCCGCACGCCTGGAGCAGGACGTTCTTGCGCGAAGGATTGGAGGGTGGTTAGGAACGTGGCATTCAAGAGCGCATTGTTAAAAAGAGACACATTCTTGCGCGCACTCTCTCCTGCACGAAAGAGGGCTCCGTTCAGAATTGTGTGTGTAAAGGGAAGCGTGTGGCGAAATTCATACGCTTTTGCATGGCGTGTGGACTTTCGGGGAAGCACAAAACTCCACGTTCCTGGCCAAAGTTTTTTCCCTGTTGGCAGATCGAAATCGGCTGACATTTGTGCGGGGAAAAAAAAAATATAGATTTCAAAAGCTTATTATTACTACGTGGATTACTCGTTTTTCAAAAATAATTTCAATAACTATTTTTTGAAATTACTGTTACAAATGTATGGTAATTTTTTATGCAATTGATAAGAAATTTGGAAATAAAATTTCTGTGATCGATAATTTCTAATTTTTATTGTTTCGATTCGACTTTCATTTGTTCATTCGACTTTAATTGGTGTAATTATTTCTTAACTACATTTTCTGAATTTAATTGTTTATATACTTAATATTATAATTTTACCGAAACAAGGAAAAAAAAAATCAGATTTATTTTTTTCCATCAATTATTGACTCGGTGTGTAGCCGATGTTTTTTTTAATACTACCAGCCATAAAAATAGATAGAAATTGTTAAATTGAAACCTCGCTACAACGATTCTCGATATAACGATAATCCCTCTACAACAATATTTTTTTCTTGGTCCTCTGAGTATCGTTATATCGAGGTTTCACTGCACTTTTTTGAAATTATGGTTTTATTTTGTAGGGCTTTATTTCAGATATTTGAGAAATTCTTGATAAATTTCTCTCGGTTGTATTCATATCCTCAAAAAATCATTTCAGTTTAATGTTGTCGAGCATAAGCAGTTCATACCAATACAAAAAATAACATAAATTGAAGCATAATTTTTGTTTCAAATTTTTAACAACATTCCGTTGTGTGTCATACTATGACAGCAATAAAATTAAAATTGCGAATAGCAATACGTTTTTAGTTGGATATCATTCATGACATTGGATGGTTTTAGGTTTTAAATGAAATCCGCATTATCTTATAACATGAAACATCCCTTTTACTAGGTATTTTGAACATCACTTGACCTTGGACATCTTTTGTGATCTTATCATGGAAAAGTACAGCACATTGTCCACTGAACACCTGCTATGAATGCAGAGTTGGCTAGATCTAATGAATAGGATGCTGCTTTTCAAACAGCACCATTGTTAATCTTCAGACATTCAGATAATGGAAGTTTTTTCCACAACCCTAAGTCCCTTTTAATTTTTTTTTTTCATTTGTGTTTTAGTCAAATTTGTATTATCAAATTTAAATCAGATGTTCTTAACCTTTTTAGCAGTGACTTAAAAACATCAACTTTGTGTTCCCCAGATACATTTCCAATTTTAAAAATATGCGTATTGAATAAATTTCTAATTAAAATGGGGTTTTTTTTCGAAATTTCTGTAGCCAGTGGTAGGCGTCTTAACTGGTGAGTGAACAGGAATGGAACCAGTGCCAAATCAAAAAAGAGGCTCCAAGTTATTGAAAGGCTTTCATCTATTCTGAAGTTATCTTTTTTCAATTCTGGATTTTTATTAATTTTGGAATAATTTCTTTCATCAATTCTCGCATTAATTATGCGTATATACTTCTATCGTTAATTTCAAATTTTGAAACTGATCTTTCTTAAAATACTTTTTTCTATAAAAAAACAATTATTTTCTTTAAAAAGAAAAAAAATAGAACTTATGTGGATTAAGAGCCCCTAGTTAAACTGTTTTTTTTTCCCACACCCTGAGGATAAATGAAAACTTGCGAAGTTATCAAAATAATAATAGTAATTTAACATATCTATAAATCTGATATAATAATGTTAGTAGATAAAGGAACCAAATCAAAGTTCGAAAATTATTACAATAACCTAATAAATGTAATTACGGCACTTGAAACTAATTTATCATTTCCGTTGGAAACAGGAAGAAAAATTGCAATAAATATTATCGCTGAAAAAAATTATTTACATTGTACACATCTTTTTTTTTAGAACGATAATGAAGGAAGACGACGCAGGAGACGAGGGATTCGCCCCTTTTTTGCCGGTAGGGTGGGTTTGCGCAGACGTACGATTTTGTGTTCGCGATTGAACGCTGGAATGACCAGTTCTTGCGCGCACTCCTAACCGCACACTTTTTTCGCCTTTACACGCACACTCTTGAAGGCGGTTCTGAAGTTGTTTACAGCTATCGCGCGCGCAAAAGCGTACGTATAAAGGGGCTTTATGCCCGGAATTTCGGAAAGGACGCCAAAAAATTTTTGTTCCTGCTAGCCACGAAACGTTTCTTTACGAGAAGAGCGTGTTTTATTCCACTATACTTAAACTATCGGCCCCTGATCGGGCTTTCCATCGCGAAACCCCGATACTGCCCGTGATCGTGGAACTGAAGATGGTTTGCAATGCCTTTCAGCTTTAAAGTGCAAATTCGAGTGTTTCCGTTTAAAAAAAAAAGTCACTGGAAGCAGCAGAAATTACTGTAGTCGATTGTCATTGTTTTAAATCCCGATGTTTCGTGAAAAAAATTTTCATTCCGGGAATAAAAGGCGCATGTCCGCCGAATTACGAATGTTAGTTTAGAAACTTTGCCGAATAACGAGCGTTAAATTGTCAATATCGCCAAACAACGAGTGTCAGATCGCCAGATAATGAGTGCTGAATCGCCAAACTTCAAGTTGATTCTTCCGAAATTCTCTCCCATTTTGCAACAATTTCTTTCCAAGTATAAAAAAATTATAATTTTTTTTAGCTCATTTGAAGTGCTGCTGTTCACGGCAGCAAATAGTGCCCTCAGTAAGCAAAAATCATCTTAAATAGACGGGTGCAAAAAATTTTATGACAGCCGCTCTTTCAAACAAGGTGTCAAAAGCCTAAAACACCAAAAGCAAAAATCAAGCTGACGAAAAGATGTTTGATAACAAAAGATCAGTGCAGTTTTATTTTGAAAAGGGTTGAGGGTTAACGAAAATATTCTTGTTAATTTCACTGCTCCAATTTATAAATATCTGCTCCGAATCCCATATTTTGCTGCTCTAAAATTGCTCCAAATCCTGAATTTTGCTGCTCCGAAATGGACTTAGTCACTTCCCACCCCTGAATTTGTCATTTTCACCATTAAATAATCGATAACGCAATTTTTTGTAAACACCTCAAAATATCGCCAAGTTGGAACGCTTGGCGACAGCTCCGATAATGCGAAACTGGAAATATGAAGACGTCACGCGAATTTTCCAGATTATTCTAGAAAGCTGCTGTTGCCTTTATAAGGTGGCTCTGCCTGAAGAGGTTATTGTAAAATTTTATTCTGAAGACGGGAGATCGCTCTCTGTTGGTCACGTTCCGTCAAGAGATCTCTGCTTGTAAATACCTGTTCTGGTATAAATCTGTGACAACGTGCAAATTGTTTCATCCTCTGCTCATTTCAAGGACTTGTTAGAGACAGACATTATCAGAACAGTATTTTCAGTTGCGCACACACACTTAGACAATTTGAGTTTGTGCACATACGGCGCATGTGTACCTAAGGTCTTAATTTGAAAGAACCACCATTTAAAAATGAGACACTGGTGCGAAGAGGATACAGAATAGGGCCTATTTATGAATATATTGACATACTTACTGTTTCATTCTCCCATGCTAGTAAATGGACTCCTCGATCTTTCTGTGAATGCTTCCGTCAGACTTCAGCGCATTCTGGTAATCAACGAACCGCCTGCAAAAATGACAATTTATAAGACCAACAAGAAAGAGTGCAAAAGTGTCATCTCCAAAAAATTATGATAAAAAAGCGAATTCATCTCGCCCAGAAATACATAAAAACAAAAAATTAGCGGCGGAGTTCAATTATTAAAGCCGCAAAAAATTATTAAAAATTACAACAGTTGGCTACTGGCGATATCTATAAAATTTTTCTTTTCACTTTAATTCCCCTTTTTGTTTTCTGTTGAATACTAAGCGAGGGAGAGAAAATAATATAAAAAAAAAGCGATGGGAGACAAAATAGTATGATGCAGGAGTTCTCAAACTGCGCCGCGGCTCCCTGGTGCGCCTCCAACCTTTGCCAGGGGCTCCGCGGTCGGAAAGGTTTGAGAACCACTGGCGTAATGTATAAGCAAAAAAAAATTTAATTTATAGCGCGCTTTCTTCCAGAAACCAGTTATTTCTCTCCCATGATTCCTCCAGGGTGTTTAATTGGGACGTTGATTAAGTGCTCGCGAGTACGAAATTGGACGGGAGCATCGAGCATTCGGGGTGCACCACGGTGCTCGCGAGATGCCTTGTGTACGTGCTGTACCTGATCATGTGTTTGAATGACCACCAACACTAAGGGTTGTGGAATTTTTTGTCACTCTTGGCATCTATTGGCATTCAAAATATTAATATTTGAAATTTTTTTGAGTGGTCCATAATAATTCCGCCGGATATTTTTAAATTTTTGTGCATATTGTAATGAGTAGAATTAGTGGTAATTTTTTCGAAACTTTTTGAGGATGATACCTTTAGATCCTTGTAAACTCAAACCGAGACACGACGAACATGCATTTTTTCCCCCGTAAACAACAGGAATTACTTGGATAGTGTGTCTGCTGTTGATACGCAATGAAAGAGGTATCGTTCGCTATCGCTACGTATTTTTATGCAATTTAAAAAAAAATTGTTAACGAAAAGAAGTTTTATTTGTGTGTGTATGAGTGAAACATATATATATAGCATTGAAATCCTTACTTGCATTGGCGTACGCAAGGGGGGGGGGGGGGGTTCTCACCCTCCTCGAGCCAAGATTGTAGTATTATTTTGCAGGATATCCCCCTCGAGAAAATTCTGCGTATGCCTATGCTTGCTTACTTGTATTAATTTTATATTTATAATTAATTTCATATTTATACAGAATAAAATATTTAATTTTACATTTTGAATTTTCATCAATCCTACATTTTCTATAGCTTTTGCAGGAGTGGGAACTCTGCGCCAATTGCGCCGCAGTGGGCCAAAATTAACATCTTGTGCCATCCTGCTCCAATAGTGTATTTTCGTATTTTTCTGCGCCAAATAGCGAATTTTGCTTCAGTATGAGCGGAATTTCGGAAAGGACGGCAAAAATTGTTTGTTCTTGCTTGCCGCGAAACGATTCTTTCCGAGCTTCATTCCTCTGTGTACTTAAACTATCGGCCCCCATCGATCTTTCCATCGCGAAACCCGGATAATATCCGTGAGCGTGATACAGAAGATGGTCTGCAATGGTTTTTCAGCTTTAAAGCGAAATGTGAGTTTCCGTTTTCCAAAAAAAGAAAAAGTCGTCGCTGGAAGCAGTAGAAATTACTGTAGTTGATCGTCATTGCATCAATTCCCGATGTTTCGTGAAAAAATTTTTTCATGAAAAGAGCATGTCCGCCTAATTACGAATGCTAATTTAGAAACTAATAAAGAACTGAATAACCAGTGTTAAATCGCCAATGTTGCAAAATAACGGGTGTTAAATCGCCAAACACCGTGGTGATTCTTCCGAAATTCTCTCCCATTTTGCAACAATTTCTTTCCGGGTATAAAAAGAAATTGAAAACTTAGAAAATTTTTCGGTCATTTGAACTGCCGCTGTTCCAGACAGCAAATAGTGCCCTCCATAAGCAAAAATCATCTTAAACAGACGTGTGAAAAATTTTATGACAGCCGCTCTTTCAAACAATGTGTGAAAAGCCTGAAACAACATAAACAAAAAACAAGCTGATGAACAGATGTTTGATAACAAAAGACAGTGCAGTTGTTTTAGCCGCTGTTCCAGACAGCAAATAGTGCCCTCCATAAGCAAAAATCATCTTAAACAGACGTGTGAAAAATTTTATGACAGCCGCTCTTTCAAACAATGTGTGAAAAGCCTGAAACAACATAAACAAAAAACAAGCTGATGAACAGATGTTTGATAACAAAAGACAGTGCAGTTGTTTTATTTTGAAAAGGGGTGGGGGTTAATGGAAATATTCTTGGAAGTTAATCTCGCTGCTCCAATTTATAAATATATGCTCCGAATCCTGAATTTTGCTGCTCCGAAATGGACTTTGTCACTTCTCACCCCGATTTTTTGAATAATATGGTTCTTCAAAGAAATAATTCTAGAACAAATAAGTTTCATAATCGGTTTCAAATTTTTTATCAATTCTGAATTCCGTCAGTTTAACTTACCCCTTAACGCACAGGGATGAGACATCTCAGCCTTGTGTAGACAAGAAATTCATTCGAGCTCATTCTTCCTTTCGAGACTCCTCATTTTTGGTAATCCCCCTTGTAAACAAAAATAATTTTTTCCCCTCCCTACGGTTTGTCAAGTACAAGAAAGGTTGGCTCGGAGAGGAACACAAATACAGTCAAACCTCTTTAGTGCGTCACTCGGTTAAAACGTCACTCCGCTTAACGGGTCACTTTTTGGAAGTCCCAATTGTCCTCAGGCAAGAATTGGCACAGCTATGGCTTACTCCGTTTAACGAGTCACTCCGCTTACTAAATAATATTTTTGCACTCCCAAGAGTGACTCATTAACGAGGTTTGACTGTATATGTAAATGTGATTTCTCTCTCTATTCTGCATGGAAAAAGACGGACATGGAATTATATTCTGCTCGGGAACAATGCAGAACCTTCCTTGGGGGGCGGGGAGGAATGGAGCTTTTTCTTAATTGATTGAAAAAAAAAATCGAATTTTTTTTTTATCGAGTTTATGAGTGCCGGGGTGGAGGTACCCCCCTCGGGAAAATTTCTGGATTCCCAAAGTTGTCACGTCTGAATACGCTGATATGCATTTGATTTACGATAGCGGGTTGTCGTCGCTGCGGCAGACATCAAAAGCACACCTGGTATCTTCGAACGCGTCCGGGAATCATTTTTACGTCGTTGTAGACTGTGCAATGTCAGCGGCCACCACTTCCAACAACTCTTGTAATAATTAATCAAAATCTTTTAGTAGTTATTATTGTACTTTTTATCGTTCCAGCGTGACATCGAAACCTGCATGCGTTTTTCGCGATTTTCACCCTCTCAACGTGGTTTGCGACACCATCTTCCATCGCAATTTTTGTTCCTCTTGATGTCTACTAGCAACCCTCTGAGTTTGTCGGTCCATTAACAGAACACCCTGTATATGCGTGCAGTATGAATAATAGGAAAAGCCAGAGTATATATTTCTCTTCCTCGGTTGTTTTTTTATTGTTCTTGGAGTTGAGAGAAATATTATTTTGTGGAGCTGCGCGCACACAAAATGAAATTTATATATATATATATATATATATTCCGTATAGATTTATTTTCGATTTTTCTCAAAATAACGAAATCTGTATGTGCTGCTTCTACTCAGGGAATTGTGGTGTGTATGAAGCTCATTCTGCGCGTCGTTTTAAATGGCGTAAAATAATTCTACAGAGTACATGCAGTATGCAATCCGAGCAATTGTTTTTTTTTTCTTTGCTCATGTATAGAAAAGTATAGTTTATAGAAAAGAATAAAAAAAGTGATAGAAATTATAGAGAAGATTATTTGTGTGCGATAACGTACGATCGTTGTATCGATCTATATGTTGTGCGCCCAGAGGAATGTAATTTCCTACTGGGCAATGCTGGATACGTCAAAAAGAATGTATTTCATTGTATTTTTTGTAGGAAGAAAGAACGCGGTAGAGTCGATAAGACGCCTTCCGCCGTCGTTGTTTTCTATCTAATGTCCGGGAGTGGCTCCAGAAATCTTCGGTGCAACGGGAATCATAAAATTCCGAATACATAATTCATAAGCTGTCTGTTTACTTCTCGAAACGATTCCGTCCGTTATCATGGAAATTTCTTTGTTGTTGTTCCTTTGTGTTGAACATCGTGCTGACAGGGTGAGTTCAGGTATATCTGTAGGCACGTTTCTCTCAAAAACATTTTTTTTTTGACGTGAATTCGTCTTTTAAATCGCCTGACGATACTGGGAGCGTTCGCAAAAAGGTCCGTGACAAAATTTTTTAAACTCTCATTTCTCAGGAAGTACCCAACGCAAATCACAAGCAATGGTATCGTCAGATGAGCATTGCCAAGGTGAATTCAATGATATCGCTCCAGTTTCAATATCTCTCTCTTCCCGTCTGGACACCAGGTCCGTTTTCTTGGTTCGTAACAAATTGTTTTCCGCTATATCTCGAGCAGTTCACAATGAAAATAGACGACATTGGTATCGTTTGTAAGCTATTCCAAAGACAAAGCCGATGACCAGTACCTAACACTCGATTCAAGGCGCAAAAAAAGTATTCGCGTCAGAAATTACGGCCGTGCCTGTGATACAGCGTACCCAATTTTTTTTTTTAGTTTAAGAAAGCTGTATTTGCATCTCTGCGTAGAGAGAGAAAATACCTTTCTCGGCTATTTGTATGGAGTACTCACATTTGAATTTCTTTGAAAAGAGTCTGAACCATTTTTCGAAATTGTTAGGGGCCGTTCAAGTATTACTAAGCAAATTTTTAGTCATTTTTGACCTCCTCCCCCCTTGTCAGCAAAATTTCATTAGCTCTGCCCCTCTGAATCCTAACTCATATTTTCATAAACGGTGGTTGATGACGGAAGCATTATCCAAACCCAACACCCCCCTCGTCATCAAAAGTCAGCAAATCAGAAATTCCCCCCCCCCCCATCGATGATGACGTAATACTTGAACGGCCCCTTACAGATAAAAGTGGAACCCATTTCTCATCCGACAAATCAATTTTGTCACTTCCATAGACGAATTCATTACACTGTTTCTTGAAAATAAATAGGTCTACACGGATACGAAGAATTTGTAGTCTCTTGATTTCGTTCTGATTCGTAGCCCCATGACTTCGCTGTGGGGGGGGGGGGGGTATCAAAATCCGAGAGGCCAGCCAGAGGGTTGAATGTGTCTGAATATAATATTGGGGATTTCCTGTCTTGGACAAAGTTTTAAGCTATTTTTGAGTTAAGAAGTTAGTCATGTAATCAAAATATTGCTCGGTTTGCGGCCCGGTGGAGCCACACCCTTCACGCGCGCTTAAATCCGGGCCTGTCGCAAAGGAATCATCTGGTGATACATCGACCTTGGACCATGTCATAAAAACTCAGAATAACCACCGCAATGTCTTATAAAAAGTTGGTTTGTTTTGTTTTAAACAGTTTTTTCTTCTACTTCTCGTAAACATCTCAAACGACCACGTGGCGAGAGACGAAGATAAGACAGGAAGAGCGCTCAAGGATGGAAGTATCACTCACCAGTTGAGCTTTAAAAATGCTTGAGAGAGACGAGCATCACATTCTCTTATGTTATTCTGGAATAAGAAGAAAAACATCGACCTAATCGACGTCTCTGTCAGGCATTTTCATTGAACAATCGGACCGGTACTCGCTTTTACGGCGATTCGGGTCCCGAAATGTCGATATCCATGCTAACTCAAACGAATTTGCAATGAAAGTGTATTTTTCGGTGAAAAACAGTTTCAAACTGACGCCGGCGCAAAAGTCGAACGAACGAAATGAACACCTCCAAGAGCAGATTCCTTACCAAGTCTGGAAAGCGATCATTATCTCGTCCTCACTTTCACTGAAAATGTGACACTCGGTCAAGCGCCACATTTTTAGATAAGTTATCTCAAGGTGCCGATCGGAATCTTGATCGGATATAAGGTTATGACGTTTTGGTCTTTTTGTTTCCGACTTTTCGGTTAAGAACATCGGTTTTTGGTTCTAGCAAATTTCGTGTCTTTGCACCATCACGTGAAGAAACGTGATTTAAGGGTGGTTGACCTTGTTTGGCTTCGATTACGAATGAAAAATCTGGTATTGATTGACGATCGATGTGTGTGTGACAACGCAGTGCGTATCAAGTATTTCCATTCATTTTAGCGGATTTGAGGAAAATTTTATCGCGCATTTTTCACAATTATTCATAAATAAATGCGGGTGGTAGGTACCTCTAAAATTCCGCAGGGAAAGCGCATGTGTACGAGGTGCATGTACGGGTGCGTAGTAGTATAGGTACCTCTTTTTTCCAGGCTCTTCCAATCTTCGAAGGGTTTTTTTTATTGTTTCTGTCGAAAAATTTCACAAAAGGACTTACCGAACATTCCGCATGCACACTGGACGGCACCTGCCTTTCTCGCATATTCTAGTGCATCGCCTTGCCTCCACGTCTGACGGTGCTGATATCAGCAGAAAAACGATGAATATTGAGCACAAAATGCCGAGTCGACTCATCTCGTTGGATGTTTGGGAAAAAAAATGAAGGTTCTCTGAAAGAGAAATAAAAATAGAGAGGGTCAAGTGTGTTGTCGATAAAATAAACGATACAGTCAACGCTCGCTATAATGACCCCCTTCGTCCCGTCGAAAACGACGTTACATTGGGAGCTTCGTTTATCGAAAGTAGAACATAATATGGGTAGTCGTGCTATGAAAACATTTGGAACTTATTCTACCATTCGTTATAATAGAATGCTTGCTATAACGTGGGATCGTTATAACGAGCGTCAATTATACTGTCAGAAAAGTATTTGCGTGTAATTTTGGGTGCAACAGACCTACAAACGGCACAAATGTAATTCAGTCACTACACTTTAGTTCTGAAATACAGATGGCAGCACTGAAAAATCAGACACAACACTATATACGCACTCAGACTGAGGTACACGCACTTCCACTTCCGGCACAACTCACTAGATAATAAATTGCCCATAAATGGCGATAGACCTGAGTTGTGCTCGGTTTGAAGGAAAGAAAGGTAACATAGGGAGCAAGTGTGTGTTTTAGTAATTCGTGGCCAAGAAGATCAAGTTGGAACAGGACAACGGCTTCAAAATTTGAATAGACTGCAAAGCCATGAATCCATATCTGTGTACTGTATTCGGAAACATTTTAGGTAAACTCACCTACAACAATTCGTTTAGAGACGGAAAATTAACTAACAACTGTTCATCGCCGCGTTAGTTACACTTCATTGGCCAAACTCGAACAAAATAAGCGTAGGAAATAAAATAAAGATAATGTGAACCTAAATACCGTGAATATCAAGGTATGACCAACACCTTTCTATAGCAGAAAACATCCGCGCGAAGCTTTGACGTCTCTGAAGTCGTCTATTTCACCTGTAGCCATTGGATATAGCAGTCAAACGTATGCGAAATCTTTACTTTTTTTTTGTTTTTGCAGTATATCCAATGACTGTAAGTGAAATGGAAAACTTCGGTGACGTCACGAACTTCGCGGGGAGGCTATATGCTATAGAAGGTGTTGATATGATTCGATGGCCACCGGACATCAATGAAATTATTTATGTTGCCCGCAAAGTCTGAGAAGTCACAGACCACTGCAGTAAATCTTTCTAAGGCCGGGATTACACTATAAAAGTTTTGTAAAAGTGCTTTTATAAAACTTGAAGAATCAAACCATTAAACTGATTGGTTGCATTTGCTCGGATGTAACCGATCAGCTTATTGGTTGTATTTTTCAAGTTTTATAAAAGCACTTTTACAAAACTTTTATAGTTTAATCCAGGCTTAAGGTCGGGTCCCATCTCTGTTGCGGAATAATGGTGGGTGACTTCGACTTCCTCTCCGATAATCCTTTGTGCCGCCGCAAAAATTGCTGTTAGCTCCTTCGTCGGCCATCTTGAGCCAACCACCCGTTCAGTTCAACCAACACCTTCTAGAGCAAGCTTTAGAAGGTATTGGTTCAACCCAATTGATCAGTGACGACTTCCGAAAAGAAGGGGGAGGAGAATACCGGCATAAACTAAATGACATGTAAACGGATTGTAGTGAAAATCCCCGTTATTACCGGGAACTTCCCGGGATATTTTGTTATTTATTATATCATGTAAACGGGGCTATAGATTATAGGTTGTTAGTGTTAAACACACGAAGGTGAAAGTAGGGAGATGCTTTTCGACTGAAGCTGTCGGGGTCCTCTTTAATCTTCTGAAAAAAACACAAGGGACAGAGGTTCCATTACAAAAATACAACGTATATTTCATAACCACATGTCGTCCTTAACGACACGAAACATGCCGCTATTACTCATATCCCAGCAAGATAATAACCGTAAATATTGCTCAAAAGTTGTTAGACATTACTCGAAAGACAATAAAATGAGAGTTTTATGGGTGGTTAAGTCAGAGCCATAACTTCAATACTACCAAGTATTTATGGATTGAGTTCAATAGACGAGCCAGAGCCAAGAATTTTATCTGAATTCGATGGTTTTTTCAATAGTGGAAAAAACAATGAAAAGAATATCCATTGACCATGGGACAAGAACATTCGGTCCATGCGAAAGACATGCCAAGCCATGCCATGCTTGGCATGTCAAGACAAGCACTATGCCAAGTCAAGCATAGGTGGAGATGATAGACTTGGAAGCCTGGGGGGGGGGGGGCACGATGATGATGATGTCAATACATATACACATTAGATTAGTCGACTTCACCTTTGACTCTGGGGAGCAATGCACCCCCCCCCCCCGTATATCCGCTCATGATGCCAAGTAGTTTTACAATACAAGATTTCCCAATAAATAGGGTAATTATACTTAATTGTACTTTTTTACGATACCCACGGCATGACCGGATTTTACTATTTGTTTATTAGGTGTTTGCTTTATTGTTTGTTTGTGTCAAAAGACTTTCGATCCCTCATAAAAGTGATTAATTATTTTTTTCTGATTTTAGAAGGTGTAGATAAGTAGTTTTTTTAGTCATAATAGTGTAGTTTGTAGTGAGGTCCAGTGTTTGTATTTCATGTGATAGATTAAATTAAAACTTTCAAATACAAAATTTTTAGATAAATTTATTGATGTCAAACGACTTTTGAGTGCTACTGTAAATTGCTATTGATTTGGTCTTTTTTCTCATAGAACCCATGATTCTACAAATCTCAGTTCAACTCCTTCTAGGAATGATGGCCTCTGACCAATCCTCGGGAAGAGAAGGATTCCAGAATGCAGGTCCCAGTTATCCACAAAATTACTGTTGATTTGTCTTTTTGTCTTTGGGGGTTTCTCAATAATGGTCGTTGACGTTTTAAACGAGACGTTCCGTCCAAGACTGTTTGGATTCCTATCGCCATTCAGTACCGTCTTAACGCAGGGGCCTACCCAGGCAAGCCCCTGGGTCCTAAAAAAAAAAAGAGTTCTGGTAGAAATTTTTGAGACTAGATCAGAATTAAAGGTTTACGCTTGTTTTTTGCCCCTTGGGGCGAGCTGCCAACTGAGAGACTGCCCGTGTTGTCATCAACTCTATGAAGAGACAAACAAGACTGTGCGTGGCTGTGTACAGTGTAGTGCATGTAAATGTAGAGAAGTGGAGTAAGAAAAATTTTGACCACTCCGGGATAGGAAAAACTCAACAACATGTCGGACGTGAAGTCGGTATCTGAAATTGAAAAGCTCAACGTTAGGCGTTCAGGTAATCCGAATAGGCCTTCTTCCACTGACCACTTCTAGCATATTGGTACATGCTTTTCATCATATCAATGTAAATTTTTGAGAGTAAACAGTTGAATTCGCCAGTTAGGGCCTCAGAAAAATAACTTGGCGCAGAGGGCCCATGATGCCAGACTGTCCTGTTGACATGTCGTGACTGAGATTCGAAAAACGAGTGAAATGCGTTTTCAAGGGAGAAAAAGTCTAATCTTTTTATCGGAAAGAAAAGGGATCGGTATTTTCTGAGGGAAATATTTTTATAACTACGAAATTAATTTGCGCAGCGCTTTTCGATGAGGCATCTTTGCCGAAGATTTCGTTCACATTTCGGACGATGTTCAGTAATCTCTGTATAATTTCCCACGCGGCCGATGGAGGAATTCGCTCCTTACCGAAGAAGAATTTCACATTGAAGGGGGGAAAAGTTTCACGAACTCTCTTTGAAAGAAAGTTGGAGAATTCTCTCTCTCTCTCTCTCTACCCGAAATCTTTTTCGGAATTTCTTGAACGTGAAATTTCCTCAGGAATGGATGAATTAGTTTCAGCCTCACCATGACAAGCGGATGTATACGTACATGCCAGAATGAAGGTATCGGTCTCTAAAGAAATATTTCCTCGAGAAATCTTACCTCTAGAAGTTCCTAAACATCGAATCCCATATCCATGACGAGACTTGGGCGCGCGAATGGTGCAATCACAATACTTAAAATACACTGACCACATTAATCAAAAAGAATAGCTTTTCCCTAAACTACAGAAGAATATTTGGCAATGTGGTGAGGACAAATAACACAATTTAAAAAACACCGACATATGTTTTGGCACTTATGGGTGCCGTTATCTAGGTTGAAAAACAAACACGTTCTGTCCCAACGGAAAACGTGGTCAGAATGGTCGTTTTGACCTTAACCCCTCAATAAATTTTGAAATTATATTAACGCCTTTACCAGAGGCAGCTCTTGGATCACGTGACCCGTGCGGCTGCACTGGGCACCACTGTAGAAGGGGTGCCAAATCCAAGTTGAGAGGGCAAAAAAAGCCTTGTCGATCGAAATAACGGGGGGGGGGAGTAAAAAAAATAGGTCATGCACGGACAAAGATGATATTTTTTTTCTCGAGGGTGTGCCAAAAATAGGTCCAGCACTGGTAGAGATATTTCCTCGAACCGCTCCCGCCGTTTACGTATAGGCTTCCGGCAACAAAACGTGCGGTTGGATTAGCGGAGATAAATCTCGAAAACTGGTATCATTGATTACACATTAGAAATGAAGGAAAAAAGATGAGAGGAAAGCATGTTTTTCCGTTCTTTCTTTCTCTCCCAGTTACCCTTTCCCTGTACTATATTATACCATTTTTTCATCGTTAAACCGTAGCGAGGAAGAAAGAAAAGAACAAAAATAAAAAAATAATAATTTTTTACAGGGTTACCAATAAAAAGTCTCGAAGAAAAAGAGCTCGACTTATTTCATCTATTTATAAAGATACGAGACATCTCGTCCGTGATCGTTGAGGGGGTTAAAACCTTCTACTTGGTCGAACCGACTGCTTACTCGAAAAGTTGATTACCGGCATCACCCCACGGAAACGAATCTCATTTTAAACTGTGGGTGCACTATATTTTCCGTCTGCGTTTCATATGCAGGCAGAAATATTTTTGCGGGATGCATAGGAAGACAGTATAATATAGATAAGGTTATAGAATAATGAAATAAATATAAGAATGTTACAAAGTTAGGTTTTATTTTCATCCTCACCCTACCTGTTCTATTTTTCTCTTATAAGAAAGATACATCATAAGTGAGGAAAAAAATCATTAACAGGGTATACAAAAAAAAAAATCAAAAGAAAAAAAATGTGAGGTCGCAACAAAACTTCGGGATGATCAGGAGAGAGGAAAGAAAACAGAATGAACTTGTTTGAATTCATTCCACTGGCGTTTGGACGCAATATTACGTCCTTTGATCTTAAAGTAGTTAAACGCCCAATAGCGCAGACGTTGTAAATAAAATTTGGCGTCTACCGGTAGATCACATTTAGAAAATATCCCACTATGTAAATACACATATTGCGCTATTGGGCGTATAACTACTTTAAGATCAAAGGACGTAATATTGCGTCCAAACGCCAGTGGAATGAATGAATGGTGAAATTGACTGTGTGAGTGACCGTATAAATGAATGACGAAGTGAGTGACTATGTAAGTGACTGAATGAGTGATCAAGTGTGTGACCATATGTATGAGTGACCATCATACTATCATTCATATGTTCATTCATGCGGTCACTCATATGGTTAGCGCAGGAAAAATGTCACAGGGTATATGTCCAACTCACTTGATCACTCATAGGGTTACTCCCTTGGTCGCTCATACCACATTCAACCGTTCACTCATAAAGTCATTCATACGGTCACTCATTCGGACAGGTGAAATGTCAGGGGACAAATGTCCAACTTGATCATTCATACGGTGACTCACTTGGTCACTCATACCATCAATGGTTTGCAAATCTGGCTACCAATATAAATTGGGAGCCATTAATAAAAAAAATGAAATTAAGTTGATCTCCGTCATATATCGATACAGCAGTAAGTTAGGAAAGTTCTGGCTTTCATTCATTCAGCCGTAAGTTGGGAAGTGTGAATGGGGCACAGCCCAACCCAATGTTTTTTAGTTAATTTACATCATGGCCCCCACAACAGTGGGGGTTGACAAGCCCGGGACGATTCCTACCATTTATTTCATTTCACACTGTAAATTGTATGAAATTGTAGTAACGTGCAACTACACGGGGGCTTGTGAAAAGTTTTACCGGAGACCCAGCTGAAGGTCCTAGCCCTGGGGTGTGGGGGGGGGGGGGGCTGCTATAAGATGTGAGAGAAATGATTTACACATTCCAAATAGGAAAGGTCACGTTCAACACCTGGAGGGAGCTACGCTATTTTCTCCAACGCGTTTCGAGCTCGTGATATTTTAGGTGGAACCGCGCGTCTGCTCGCGAAAATAAAGATCTAGTTTCCTACCCACGCCGAAGATCTGAAGCAAAACATATTGCGTTCGCGTTTAACAATTTTTTTTTCACTTTAAACAGAGAAAGAATTCTAGAGCACGGGGAAAAAAAGGTCTCCGCGATTCGCAGCGAGTTCATTTGAATAATGAATGCTTTTCAGGTATTTTGAGGTTTGTTTTGTACGTTCGCTCTTCGCATAAATAAGGTTGAATCCCTTTATAACGAACTCCAACAGAGCAGAGAATTCAATTCGTTAGAAAGGGATTCCGGATTTTTACATTGTTCCTATGTAAACTTATCTGGAGGACTAGAAAAGTTTTCGTTAAAACAAGATTTTCGCTACAGCGGTATTCGTTAAAACGGGATTTGACTGTATGGAATCTTTTGGTGTGGAGCAGGGACTTGTGTGTGTGTGTGTGTTTGATGCAGATCGAAAGGAAAATGGGATCGGAAATTTCGCCTCCGACATTTCATTCCTGGAACGTTTCTTTCTCGTTACATTTCGCCCCCGAAAATTTCGCTCATGACATTTCGCCTGCCCTGAAAGTATGAGTGACCAAGTGATTATGTGAGTGACCAATTAAGTGTGAAATTGACTGTGTGAGTGAGTGAGTGACCGTATAAATGACGAAGTGAGTGACTATGTGAGTGAGTGACTATGTAAGTTGTGTGATCATATGTGTGAGTGACCATCATACTATCATTCATATGTTCATTCATGCGGTCACTCATATGGTTAGCGCAGGCAAAATGTCACAGTCCAACTCACTTGATCACTCATACCACATTCAACCGTTCACTCATTGATACGGTCACTCAAATGTGAAATGTCAGGCGACAAATGTCCAACTTAATCATTCATACGGTGATTCACTTGGTCACTCATACCATCATTCATATGTTCTTTCACACGGTCATTCATACGGTCACTCATTTGGTCAAGGCAGGTGAAATGTCGGGGGTAAATGTCCAACTCACTTTATCACTCATAGGGGGACTCACTTGGCCACTCATACAGTCAGGGCAGGGAAAATGCCAAGGGGTAAATGTCCAACTCGCTTGACTCGGGTTGGGGAGATCGTAACTGCCCAATTCACTTGATTACCGATAGGGTCACTTAACTGTTCACTCATGTGGTCACCCACTGGGTCGCTCACATGGTCTGGGCAGGCGAATTGTCAGGGGCGAAATTTCCAGGAGCCCAGTGTATTGGGGACGAAACGTGCTAGGGGTGAGATGTCGGGGGAAAAGTTTCCGTCAACCGTACGCCCTGTTCAGAGCACACGAGCTTCAAGAAAAGAGGCCTTTGCAGTCTAATGCGCTCACCCAGCAAATGACAGGGCGGGGTTTTGATTCGATTCCCCGCTAGGGCAGTTGAATTTTCTTTCCTGGATTTATCTTCGTATCAGCCAGCTGTTGAAATCGTCATAAATACATATACCAAAAAACAAAACCCCTCAAAAATTTATTTAGCAGTGTTTAACCCCTTTACGTACAGGATTTTGGCAACAAACTTGGACGATGGGATTTTAAATGATGAAATTCGGATGTTTAAGTACCTCTTCCTCCTAACCAGATCATGGCCCACCAGCTCTGTCTCAATGAAGAGAAAAAAAAAGCAGGTGGTCGAAGAAGACCTGGGCCATGCTGGAAAATGTGCCTGTATCTGTTATGAACCTAATGTGAAATTTGTTCCGGTGTAATGCTTGTTCTATGAAGTGCTGCCACGTGCCATCAATTTTTCTAACTGATTGTTAGAAAAATTCTGTAAAGATTGAATAACTTGTACCGTTGTAGGCCTACTGCTCGCTGTGGCGAGACTTTTTAACAGGGAGATCAGCTCTCATTCATGCCTCGAAGTTGAGAATCACAGTAAACCAACTTGAGCCGACCACCACTGTGGTTGTGGTTGGTGGGGTTGGAACCCTGGCCCTCGAGATGCGAGTCCGCCACTCGACCACCACAGCTGCTACGTTGAAATACCGGAAATAAATCTGTGAAAGTGGTATCATTGTTAACACGTAGGAAATGAAGGAAAAATAGATGAAACGCTTTCTTTCTTCATTCTTCAGCTCTGTCAGCGATCCTTTCCCTATGTGTAATACTATTGTTTTTGTTTAGTTCGTCGAACCGTAGCCAGGGAGAAAATAAAAACAAAAGTAACGCACAACAACACAATTAACATTCACAGGGTTACAAGTGAAGAAGGGGGAGAGAGAGATCTCAGATATATATTCATCTTCTCTGGGCCGAGATATTTCCCCCTGTACGTATTAAAGCCGGGTTTACCTAGGAGCAGGTTTCCTGTGCCGCGCGCAACGTGATTAACTCAGCGCGACCCGCCGTCCACCCACCAATTAGAAAAGCAGTGCGACTGTTTTCCTACAAAGCGTAATACGGCTGACGACGGTGCTTTACATCGGGTGTGATTGGCGGACTGCTTCTGGAGGAGTCAAATGCGTCGTGCGCCGCGCGTTTTGCCGATGTTCTCTTCACTTCTCTCTTGTGTGTTTTCTTTCCCTTACCTTCAAACCGGAGCATGCAGACAACAGAGTAGCTGATGCAAAGGCCATATATAGCCTTGTATAATATAGCCGCCCTGATATGATGCGCCACGTTAGGAAAAAACAAACGAGTAGCGTGATTATGTAACACGTTTCCTGCGACGCGTAATTTTCTAGTTCTGTTCACGGCCGCTATGGTGGTCGAGTGGTCATAGTGACGGACCCGGGTTCGAACCCCACCGTCGCCATAGTGGTGGTCGGCTGAAGTTGGTTTTCTGTGGTTCCCAACTTCAAGGCGCAAATGTGAGCCGATCTCCCCGTTAAAAAGTCTCGCCACAGAGAGCAGCAGACCTACAAACAGTACAAATGTAATTCAATCATAACACATCACTCACTTCCCTTCTGGAACATAGATGGCAGCACTGAAAAATCAAACACACCACTACATATGCACTCAGACTGTTAGGTACACACACAGTTACACCTCCGGCACAACTCACTAGGTAGTAAATCGCCCATAGATGGTGATAGACCTGAGTTGTGCTCGGTTTGAAAGAAAGAAAGAAAAGGTTCTGTTCACACACGCGACGCAAAACACCTATTCCTAGGAAAATCCGGCTTAAGAGGTTAAAATTCGACAATATAGTGTTAACGGGTTGGAAGGGAAGCGCGAATTCAATTGATATGGAAAGCAGGGCTGGACAAATCTATTGCCCGACACGTGCGTGCATATGCATATGTTATTGCCAAAGCCCGAAGTGCAGCCAATTTGCGAAGGGGACGGCCAGTTCGCGAAATTGGCCAAGAGTCTTTGACCGGCCATTTCGCGGAGATCCCAAGCCAAAGCTCGATGCAAGACGGCCCGGTAGGAGCAAAATCCATTTGTTTAATCGCCAACGTGTTATACATACGTATGTATAGCAGATGTATTGGATTAGCTCCATGTGACGAGAGAGAAAAAAAGTGAAATTTGAGAGAAAAACTATAAATAATTATATAAACATGTAGTTTTTTTTTCCTGCCAAATTTTAAAGACGAAAAAATGATTACCGCATCGTGACTGCGGTTTGATGGGTTGCCATAACTAACGTGGACGTAATTATCACGAAAAAATACCAAGTTGATGATGATCCTGATTCATATCTTTCGTTATCGGACTTTGGCCAAGGATTGCCGGCCACTTCGCGAACTGGCCGGGTCAGTATTTAACGAAATTGGCTAATTTGTGGCTGGCCCCGTCACGAATTGGCCAGTTTTGGACTTCGGCAGTAACATGCTTATAAAGTTAAACCCTTCTCCGTTTTTTCAATTTTTTTTATCGACGAACGATGCAAGCGACCCACCCACATGCGTGCAATTTAACAGAAACACTTTCTTTGGCTGCCATGATGCAAACCCCACCATCGCCATAGTGGTGGTCGGCTGAAGTTGGTTTTCTGTGGTTCCCAACTTCGAGGCACGAATGCGTGCCGATCTCCCCGTTAAAAAGTCTTGCCACAGAGAGCAACAGGCCTACAACAATACAATTATTCAATCATTACGCTTCACTCATAGTTAGAAAAATTGATGGTAGATGGAAGCGTTACACACAACAAGCATTACACAGAAACAGACTTCACGGCAGGTTCACTACTCATACACACACATTCCAACATGTACCAATTCGTTAGAAATTCCACAGAGGAATATGGATGAGGTGCATGTGTGGTTCAGTAGTTACTAGTAGCCATGATGCAATTGTGTAGTCAATGTTCTTTGATATATTTTTAAAGTCCTAATATCTGGAGTCCGGTGTGGTCATGGGCGCCCCCCCCTCTTATATTCTGTAAACTGGGCTCATAGGCTGGAATATTTGGCGGGTCCCCAGGAAGTGCCATCCTGAAGCATGGACCCACCCAGGCACGGCCGGGGGGGGGGCGCCTCAAGTGCTGAGGGGCCTCATGGAAATTAGATCTAGTTCAAATTTTCGAGAGTAAGCATGTTAATTGGTAAAGCAATAATTTCTAGCTAGGTAGTGGGGGGGTGGGGGGTGGGTGCTCAGAAAATCAGAAAAATCAGTTTGTCAGAGGCCAACGATGCTCTTAAGACGGCTTTGTTCCCCGGCCAGCACTTTTTATCCTAAAGTTTCTTGGTTAATTTTACCTCTTAACTCTTTCGGTAAAAATAATAAGATTCATCCTAGTGCGAAAACGTCCCGGTTTTCGACCAATAAATGCACTATTCAGAAAAAAATACAGCAGTTTTTGTCCCGTTTTTTCTCCGTTAATAGAAGATTCAAAATAAAATCAAATTGTTTTTAAGGAAAAAAGAAATGAAGATGGAAGCGGAGAGAGAGAGAGAGAGTATTGCGGAAAGGGGGGGGGGATGGTACGCTTTTTCGTATCGATAATTATTGTACGTAAGAGAAATGTACATAAGTATTGTTTTAACGCTTTGGCCTCTGCTCTGTCACCTATTGAATAAAAAAAGTATCTATCTATATACACTTTATATAACATTGATTTTCTGTATGTCTGTGTGTGCATATTCTCTATAAAAATCTGCAATTTTAGATCGATCGTCACCAAATTTTGCATATATACCAAATGGGACCCGACTTGAACGATAGGCTACTTTAAAATTTCGTCAAATGGCCCAAATGGGAGAAAAACTATCGGGCAATAATGGTTTTGGACCTCAAGAATCACTTTCGGAACGTTTACTTTGGTTACCGTGGTTCCTAGCAATGCGTTTGAGATACGCATATGCCTTTATAATGGTTTGTCACTTCTTTATACTATATATGTACATAACGCTGCCAGTATATATGTATAATAGGTTATACTTTTATAATAGTTTGCCACATTTTGAATACTCTCAGTAATGAGGCTTTTTGAATAGACGTCATAATCATCATCAGCATCGCTTTGAGGGCCAGGAAAAGGGTTATTCTCATATTAATCAGTGTTAAAATTGCGAGATTTTACTACAGAAATGCAGAAATTTGGTGGGGTTATCCACCATATCAATAATTTTAAAAATTGTATAGAATTCTAGGTTTTTGAAATATTGAGTTCGCTTAGAAGCCCAGGAGATTAAATATGAAGTAATTAGCCGGACCTACTTTTGAGTTGGATATCCATGCAATAACATTGATTTGTACTCTTTATTTATATCTTCGCAAGCATGAAAATTAATGTCTCCGTATTGTCTTTTAATATTCAACTGCATAAATTCATATGGGTTAAGATATTTTAAAATGAATTATGGGCCGTAAAAAGTACATCGAAAAAATTCCACAGCTTTAATTAAGCATTTGGAAGTTGAAACAGGCAGATGGATAACCTGAAGTTCAAGGTGGGGGAATCGAAATACCTAGCACCCCTTAAAAAAGGGGGAAAACTGTATTCATTTCTACGTTTCTTCAATTGTAGTTTCATACCACACGTTTCTCATTTTCACGTTGCGCGTCGGTTCGGTTCAAAACCAACAAACATCTTTATTTCAATAATTATAACAGGTAGTTTTGTTTTTATTCAATAGGTGACAGCAGAGTCTCTAACTTAACGTTGTTTTCCCGTATTTATTATAGCAAAAAACAAATATGATATATAATTAGTCAGAAGGTCGGGAAATTTTTCCTCCTAAAATATTGTTTTCTCGCCGGTTCGAAAACTATTTCTCCCATTCATGCCGGTTCACGAAAATTTTCACTTAATTTTAGTGGCCTGCAATGAGAAAAAGAATGAAGAACACTGAACTAAGCTGTATACAAGGCCCAGGAATTATAACCAATAGGTAATTTTAGCCATTGTCTCGCAATTCGTCACTATAATGCCCTCTGGAGAAATTTTTTCAAGACGTCTCCCGGTTTTTATCAGGATTTGTCCCAGTTTCTCAGGTGCATGATCTGGTCATTTTATTCCAGGCCAGCACCTGCCCAAGCCCGTCGTACCGTAAATTAGCTAGGATTCTTTCTATAAGAGTTGAATTGCAACTTGACTTCTTTTCCGACGCCAACAGAAAATCGTAATTAGCAGTGTGACAAATGTTAGGTTTTTAATTTGTGATCACATTACTCTCAAATTTTAGCGTTTCTTTCAAAAATTTCGATTATAATTATTATTTAATTCGATTTCACTTTCGATATTTTTAATGAATAAATCAATTTGTTTTCAAAATTTTTCAAGCGGGTAAGTTAAGACCAGTGATAACATTTTTGGGCATGTAAAATACTGTGATTCGGGCATCTATTATTTTACTTTACATGCCCGTTTCGTGCACGTTATTTAAGAAAGGAGTAGTTTCAGAATTTAAGGAGAAAATAATTTTAGAATTTAGGGAACAAATAGTTTCAGAATTTAAGGAAGAAATAGTTTCAGAATTTAGGGAAGAAATAGTTTCAGAATTTAAGAAAAGAATTGTTTCAGAATTTAAGAAAAGAATTGTTTCAGAATTTAAGAAAAGAATTGTTTCAGAGTTTTAGAAAGTAATTGTGATAACTGATGAGAATTTATAATTCCAAGACTCTTTCTTCAGGTTTAGTTACCAGGCTAAGTATGTCGCATTGCACTATAATGAGGTCTGGAAAACGAATGTATTTACATTTAAACTTGCGGCGATGTTACAACCCTACTAATTTCTTTTCCTCATTTACTGTTTGTATTCCTGCAAAAAATTTTTTTTATGCAATCGCCTCCATGTAAATGATGTCACTTTATTATATAAAAAAAAAATTCGTTGGAGAGAGAAATAACTTTTCAACACGTAGGGAATTAACGGAAGTGTATAATTTTATCATGTATAGTATGCACGATAAAATGTATGCAGCCGAAACAAAGGAAAAATCGAGTCAAAATCGTGAATAACGAAATAGAAGAAAATGTAGAAAAATCTAGAAAGAAAGATCAGTATATGTATATATATATATATATATATGTATGTATATATTAGCGTGAAAAATAAATTAATTTGCAAATTGAGATTATCATATTTTTTTTTTTTTTTTTGGCATTTAATGCATAATATTATTAAATGGCACTCACCGGAATGACAGCTCTTGTTGTAATTATGTGTGTCGTTCGTCTCGGATATGATGATGATGATGGTGGTGGTGGTGGCGGCTCCAAAGTGTTATTGTGTGTTCGAAACAGCGAGCAAGCGAGAGCGAGAATAATACACAGGCAGCTTTTCGACGAATTTCGTTTTCTTTGGCCTGATATATCTCTTTTTTTCTTCAGCTGATAAATATGACATCACGTTCATTCGAAGCGCCACCTCATGAACGTTCAAACCATAGCTTTATAATTTCCGGGCTCCGTCTATCTTAGAACACCAACGCAAATAACGGCTTCTAATTAATTGCCAAGTCTTCAATTTTAAAGCGGATCTTGTATTTACCGACCACCGGCCGTACATCGGAAAGCGCAGAAAAAGAAGAAAAGCTCTTCAATGCGATCGGGGATCATTCAATTAATTTACGACCCTTCTTTGCTTCTTTTTTTTGGAGCGGCTTTTTTTTAGATCCGATCAATTGCATTCGTTGTGCCAATAATAATTGATGCAGCGGAAATTTTTGAAATTTATTTAAATTATTATTTAAATAAATTTTTATTTAAATTTATTTAATTTATTTCTTGTCCCATAAATACGTAAATTCCTGAAGATTGAATGAATTTGGGTGTTTTAATCGTTAACAAAAAACTATTCTCAGACAAGTGGGTTTTCTTTCGGTCGAATGAAATATTACAACTTTTGTGGATAGAGGGTGCCTCATGAAATCGAATCGCACAATTCCGGGGAAAACGATTACAGTGCTACTTAACCGCACATGAACCTCATAAACATTCCTCTGGGGAATTTGTAACGGATTGTGGTACATGTAGGAATGTGTGTTCTGAGAGTATGAATGGCCTTAACGCATTTATGTTGTCAGAGTTGTGCTTGTTTCGCTCTATACTGGTGATGCAATCTGTCTTCCATATTTCGAAGGGAAAATGGAAAATTTCAATGTTTTTGTAAGTATCGTGTTGAGGGTAGGGCCGTCTTAGCAGCACCATCGCCCCCGGGCGAAACGATATTGTTGGGCATCTAATTAGATGAAAGTACATGCTTATAAATTTCTATGCTTTTTCTTGAAAATCATAGTGCCAAAATCTCATTATCACGAGGCCTCTTATGTACTTGAGGTCCGTGCCCGGGTGAGGCCCGTGCGGTACTGGTTGAAGGCATGCCTGTTGTCTGCGGGGAGACCTTTTCAAATGGGAGACAGCTCTCATTCTTGCTCCCAAGTTGAAAAACAAACTTTTGCTGACCACCACGGTGCTGTCAACGGGGTTCGAACGGAGATCCTCCCGATGAGAGTCCAGCACGGCGCCCACATGACTGTACAGCAGCTCCAGAAAAAACTGCCTTTATTTTTATTTAAGCAAATGTTTAAAAGCATATCGCAACATTAATTTTACATCAGCACGAGAAATTGCAATTTGCAAACGAGTGAAAGAAAAAGCCGTAAATTCTTTCACGTTGTGAAAGTATATCCACTGTGCGGTCGTGTAGGCATCGCGAGGATCTAGGTTCGAACTCCTTTCACGGCACAGAGGTGGTCGGCCGAAGTTGGTTTTGAAGGCGCGAATGATACCTGTCTCCCAATGGAAAATGTCTCTCCTCAGAGAACAGGCGGACCTTTAACATGGCCCTTACATAACATGAAAATTCAAGCATTTACCCCATCCGCACTAACATAAACACAAGCATAACATAAAACAAGCATAACTCTGACAACATAAATACGTCAGGGCCCACGAATACACACACAAACAATACGTTCTTGCATATAACCAATTCGTTAGAAATCTTTATTAATACGGGAATCACGTGCACTATTATTACGATATTTACGAGAAGCAGTAGTTGTATGAAGGAGGGTAAACATGTTTCACACGCATTTTTTTTTGGGAATCACGGTAATGAAAGTAGACATTCCCAAATGTCGTTCTTGAAACCGACGAATCATTGCTGCTGGACAACTTTTTGATCGCTTCGGTTTAAAGCCTAGAGAAATTTCAGGCAGGCAATCAACCATAGCTGATCGATGGCACTGACCATACACTGTACCATTCAGCACATATATGCGCTCCATTGGTTACATGTTATATCTGTCACTATAGCTTAGTTGGTAGAGCACTCGACAGGCATTCGAGGGACCCGGTAGGGGCAGAGATGAAATTTTTCCGAAAAAATCAGTGGAGCCATATAATCCAACATGCGGAGCCATAGATAAGATAACGCTCCTGAATTCATCATCGCCCATTCGCGCACCATTCATTGCATCTTCCCTGAAACGATGCAGTTGATCCGCTAATGATTCATAAATATTTGTATATTTTTAACTTCAAGTCCTTATTCTGCAGAACTTGGCTTACTCTTGATGCGTGGGGCTCTATTTAAATATTCCTTCAGTTTTTCGGTGATTTTAACAAATGGGGGATTTTGCCAACTTTATGGCAAAGTTTTTGATGGTCATTGGTGACGTCTAGTATTCAAGATCCTAGTTACCCTTGTTTTTCTCAATGAAATATGGTCATCCAACCATTTGAATATTTTTCGTCAAATACATTTTTGTTCACTGCGATTTGTAGCAGCCCTTTATTTCCCCTCCACTATGGACATTTTAGCAGTAATTAGCAGATTTGTCATAAATTGAATTTTTTTCGCTATAATTAGTGATATCCCGTATTTAGGATCGCGATTCTTCCCGTATTTTCCTTCATGAGATATGCCTAATTATAAACATACAATTTTTATTTGAACCCAAAAGAATATCACTATGTGATATCAATTTTCACAATTCAATAATTTTTCCTTTAGTTAGGATGCGTGGGTCTCATCCGGACACAGCCCGAGGACTTCGTGACAATTAAATCACTACAATTTGCGAGAGTTAGTATGCAAACTGGTAGGCAGGTATTTTTAGCTAAGTAGGGAGCTCTCAAAAAACCAGTTTGCCCATGGACCCTATGATGCTGTTAAGAAGGCCCAAGCTTACTTTATGAGAAATTGCACGAATTCTCATTCCAAAAACCCAGCAATTAGCGTAATTTATAGTTTGCGCAATATTATTAGTTTTTCTGCATTTGCGCCATCTTTTTGATGAAGGTCTTCAGCTATACAATCAATCGAAAATTTTAAGATTTCTTTGCCGGATGCTTGATGCTCGAAAAAAATTTTGTGCATAAAAAAATGATGCACTAATCACGTGTTTATTTTGCTTAATGGTTAACCGGCCCTGCCAAGGGGTCCTCGGGTAAGTATTCAAAAACACACACACACACTAGTAGAAAGAAACACGAGTTAGTTTCCTGAGTTGGCTGTTTACAGGTATCCCTCACTTTACGCGATTTCTAAAAGTTGATTTTAGGAATTCAAACCTGCAAAATTCAGCTTTAATCCTGGAAATGGGCTTGCAAATTGAAGACATGTATAACATGGTTAAATCCTTTGACGACGAAATAGACGTTGATGTAGCTGAGACCAGGGGCGGCTCGAACTCAACTGCTGCCCGGGTGCAAAGCCTCATTTGCCACCCCTAAAGACGACGCTGGTAGGAGGTCGAAAGGGCTTTAGCCCAGGGAATTCTAGGATAAGCCTGATTTCCCTTTTATTCATCCAAAGCTTTATATACCGCTGTTTACCCACCAAAATGTGCTTAACCATACGTCCAGCTTTTGAAGGTAGATCCAGCTTTTGTTTGGTTGGTAGCATAGTTATTCCACCGATCTTAATTACATCAGGTAACTTTTACCAAATTACAGCTCTTATTGATGATCCATCATATTTTCCCTTTCTTTTGGGGTTGAATTTTTTTTTTATTTATCTCAAATCTCCAATATGGAATTGAACTTTGTGAACGCTAAAATATCCACTCCAAGATTCCCAGGTCAAAAACTAGGGGGAGTGAGAGAGGATTCTATCAGAGCTGTCTCAAGAGTATCATGGGCTCCAGGGTGAAGTGATTTTTCTGAGGCTCTATCTGGCTAGAAATGCCTGCCTACTAATTTTCATGCTTACTCCAAAATTTTGGTCCAAAACGTATGGGCCGGCTGGGCCGATACGTCAAGACGGAACTAACTAAGTATCTAACTAACCATGTGATGACTCGGTCCATATCCTACGGGACTTCTAACCAAAAAGCCATCACCGGGAAACATATTTTCAATATGTTTAAAACGCAAAATGAAATAATACATATGCTCATCCCGTACGCATTCCACAATTTCCAAACATTTCAGAAATAGTTATACATACAAGCACAGTGAAATAACGAGTAAAATAAAATAGTGCATATGTGTATCCCATACACATTCCACAATTTCCAAATATTTCAGAGATAGACATGCAGAAACAAAACACCAGATAACCCAATCACATATGGCTAGTCATCAGAGATGCTTAAGACGGCACTGTGTGGATTCTGGTTCTTTCTTTGCTTTTATTTGACCGTTTCTGAAAAATTTACCCAGTGGAGTACCAAAATGTCTACTTGCTCCTTGGATTCCATTCGGAGTCTATTCTTCTTTCTGGTATTTTACGGCACTAGGCCCCCGTCTGCTCCCCCAAGTCTTTTCATCATCGTTGTTGTCAACGTATGTCTCAAAAATAAGTGGCAGAACTGATGTCTAGTGAAGTTTTATAATTCAAAATTTTAAAAATGCATGTGTCTAAACAAAGGTTTAGGCTGCCGTCCGGGTGCACCGCACCCCTTGCACCCTTGATTAAGCCGCCCTTATCTGAGTCAAATATGAGAGAAATTCTCAGATGCAACTCACCAGATCTCACTGAAGAACACAACGTTTGGAACACATTAACAATGCCATGAGAAATTCAATCGAAAAAAAAAAAAAGCGGTTCCAGTGAAACTACAATTTTCATATTTTCAAGAAATATGCGGGAATTCTCTATGGCTTTGCTACTAAAGTTTTTATCAAGGAGACGAAAAATGTTGCCTGTTAGCTGAATCTCGACTGTTTCGTTATAAAGAGTGTATACACAAGATATATATAAGAGTATATATATACGTTTATTTCCCAGCGATAAAAGCAAACAACTCTCTCGACAATATACTCAGCTTAAAAGAAGTGAACAACAAAAACAAAAAAAAAACTTGAAAGTAAACAAAAAGTAATTGTGCGACAAACAAAAATTAAGACTTAAAATTATCGTTGAAATAAATGAAAGCTTAACATATAAGATAAAAAGCAAAATGAGAAGAATATATAACAATATACAAATTTAAAACACAAAAACATTGAACTTGGAAATTGAAATATAAAAACCTTCTAAACATACAAAACTTCAACAACAACAAAAATTGACATTAAAAAACACAAAAACATGTAAGACTTAGAATGGAATTAAAAGTTAAAAGAACAAAAAGAAAAATGACAAAATATAGAATATAAAATTGAGGTGGTTCGAAGGCATACGGCCAAAATATATTTATACATTGATCACATTCTATAGTTACGTCAATGTCAAATCAACATTATTTCGAAACCAAGAAACTTGGGAAAATTCGTGTTATCATCGCACTAAGATAGCAAGAGGTTTTGGGTCGCTAATCTATGTATATTATGGTGGATCGAAAAGTAAAGGAAAATTTTTCTAATTACTTTTGGTTTGGGGTGGGAAAGTTGTGTCTTGGGTGTATTAGTTTGAGTAATTTTTTTTATTGAAATCCATTCATATCTTCTGGTGGCCCAAGCGCCCCAAAAAATAGTTAAAAACTCACTTTTAAGGAAAATGTATTAAAAATTGTAAATCAATGAAAAATGTTCATACATTTTCGCAGAGTATTCAGGTATTAAAGAATATAAAATTATAAATAATAATAATTTTATAATAATACATGAAGTATAAATTTAAAAATCGAAGCAATAAATCATAAAACTTTAAAAAAATTGAATTTATATAATGGCTTTTTTAATTGTATTAATTTGAAGATTTACATATTTGTATTAAAATGTTTGATATATGGCTTCTTGATTTTATCCTATTCAATATGAAGCCGTGTCTCTTCCTTCTCCACACACACTTTCCGACGCCTCAGACACTAGGCGAATGCATCTTTCAACTGCTTGGGTATGGCATGAATATTTTCATCATTCCTTCCAATTTTTATTATACTAAATAATTTTATACATTTAATAATAAACAATAAATGATTTTTCATTCTCTGCCTATTCTATTTTCTTTGTGAAATTGATTATTTTACTCATATTTTTATTTTCTACTAAAAATTTGCATAAAAATCGATTTTTGGCAAATATTTAAGTGTCTTGGGGCATCGGAAGAAATTAATTGAAGTTGGAAAAATTTTGTATTTATGCTAGTATGCTTAAAAGACAACTTTTACACCCCAAGCCGATTCTTTTATCCACATTTCGATTTTTTTCGATCCACCCTACTATATATATACTCTTTATATCAATAAGTTCGGCCGTCCCGCCTTTACAGGCGCATACGGCAAGGTGGGTTCGACGCAGCGATATAGCCTGGAGCGAGGCGGAGGTGGAAACAATACAGCAAATGGAAGCGGCAAGTGACTCCGAATATGAACCATAATATGTATAATCAGCCTATCATACCAGGCTCTTCAGGAAAGAGAACATCCGCACTCACACTATAATCAATCAGAAGTAGTGAAAAACGAAAAAGTATTAATTTGATTCACAAACACAATCACATTGCCTAAATTCACGGGATTTATTCATAAGATTGACTAATAAATTCATCAAAAAAAAAAAGTCCCTTTGCTGTGGGTTCAATTTTTCTGATCCTTCTGAAGAAAACCAACCCCCCTCCCCATTCCTATTTCTCCCATGTTAAATTCAACCCGCTTTACGCGATTAATAGTCGCGTAAAGCGAGGGACGCCTGTACTGTATTTGTATGTACAGACGATGAATTATTATTAACGTCATAATTTTACATCGCCGAAGTGGTAGAAATAAATATTCGGCAAATTTTCAGGAAGAATCGAAATTATCGCTGAAACAACAAACAAATCCTCTCGCTCCGTTTGAGAGAATTTGAATTATCGATTCATTCACTCCCCCTCAATGCGTTTTATGTATTCTAATTTATTCCGTTTCACGCTCGGAATAAAGAAAAAGGAATTTGTGTTGGATGAAATTAATAATATACTAAATTAAACTCGCTCCGCGGGTTTTGAAAAGCGTGGTTCCGCCGAAATATTTAGAATCGTTGAATTTATTCCGTAAAAGATTATCGAATACATTCAATTCCCATTTTAATAATATTCGTGCAATGATTATAAAACAGGTTGAAACTGCACGCGTTGCATTGAATAAGCTTCCATATTGTATTATAATAAGAGGATGGAATATTTATAAATGGAACTAGTTTATACGAATCGCAATTTAATTAATGGAATCGAAGAGATTCCACACACACACACACACCATAACGAATGATTCTCAGTTAATACATGATTGTTTGTAGGTCACAGAGGAATATTTTGCGCATTAAAGTAATAAGAGGACCCTCTTTTCGCGATCACTCGGACGAACGACGCATCTGTTGCCAGTTTCATAAAGTTTCGTAAATTTGAAATATATTTTAATATTTTCTCGGAGGGATGTTTTATTAAATATTAACTCTTTTCTCCGTCTTTGCATGGTCATTAATTCTCTGTTGGCAATTTCCCCTCGACTGACTAAGATGAAAAACAAAAGCACCCTTTTCCCTTCTGTTTTTGATAATGCTGTTCTAGCAGTTTAATTAACTCGTTGTTTTCTGTAATTAATTTGTGGCTCGTGTTGACGTTTCTTTCTCTCCCCCCCCCCCCCGCTCTCCGATGCATAAAAGCTAATTATTATAATAATAACAATATTGTTGTTGTTGTTATCGTGCAAGAAACTCACTCTTAGAGAATATGTATATACAGTGCATTGAAAAGATGCAATAATGCGCCGTTATTCATTATTTGATTCCCCTCTTCTCTTGTTTTTAATTCGGACAGTATATGCAAAGCCCCGAATCATTCAATAGAAAAATGTTAATTCGCGAAATTTTCACGAGCGTCATTTTTGACCTTGGAGAAAATGCTTCGGCCCGGAACAAAGAAGAGCTTGTGTGGCCTTCCATTTGCCACTAAAACTATATACACATGGAATGTGAATTTTAAATAAGTCATACTAACTACCCATGCTTGCTCAACCCTTGGCCTACGGGAAAATGCGGCCCTGAGTCATCAGATGTTGCTTGCTGTGGCATATAACCGAACCACTCGAGTAGCCCTCGAGAGATTAACAAATCACTTGAGTGGCCCGCGGCATATTTACAGACAACTTAATTAATAAGATTACGTGGCACATTTCCAGATAGTTCTATGACCTGTGGCACATTTCAGGATAGCTCTATGGTCTGTGGCACATTTTCAGATAGCTCTATGGTCTGTGGCACATTTTCAGATAGCTCTATGGTCTGTAGCACATTTTCAGATAGCTCTATGGTCTGTAGCACATTTCCAGATCACTTAAGTGGCCCGTAAAACAGTTACAGATCCTTTGTCTTCTTTCCTTTCAAACCATGCACGGTTCAGGCTCCATCGTCTGTTGGAAGTTTTAGCCATTTTCCCCGATAAGGGGCGGGATCATGTCGGAACTTTATTCAGAAAACGGAGGGGGCATTTACAGATCGCTTTATTGGCTAGTGGCGCATTTATACGTGACTTAAGCTTCCCGTGGCATAATTCCATTTCACTTTTGCGACCAGCCGGATATATTCAGTTCTTTAGAGCGACCCACGGCATATTTGCAGATCATTTAAGTGACACCATTTAAAGATCACTGTAGTGCCAGACAATGGCCCAGGCTCTGTCCCAAGGAGGACATAAGCGCATTACCCAGAGGGGTTGGGCCACGCTGTAGAGAACTGAGGGCACCGGGTCGGAAGGCTCGGATGCCGAGCCCCCCACCCCAGTCCGGCTCTCCCAGTCCTCGATCTTTACAATTTGGGCTCCAGGCCGTGAGGCCCAGGCACCCTATTCGCCACCGTCTTTAAAGGAGCCATTTAAAGATCACGGGATCTGTAAGTGCGCTCTCGCCGCATTTCGAATTCACTTAAGTGGTCCGCGGCTCTTTTGTAATCCACTTACGTGGGTTGTGGCAGCACCTCCTGGACATAGAAGGCCTCTGTAGTGTTTCCCATAAACGTCATTCTGACTACCTATCAAGTTTGCCACATTTTGAAATACAGCACCCTATTTCGTTTCTTCTTATTTTGGCGTAGAATATTCCTGATTGGCTCACAAATACCGCATAGTGATTGGATGTGGTGCATAGAAATCGCCAATTCTGATCCCGATCATTTCTTTTCCGCACAACTATGATACTGGCACGAGCAGGGAATTTTTTTCCCCGAATATTCTGAGGGGAAAATGGACTACTTACTGACGTCACAAGCAGACTGCAGAGGCCGTCTATCTCTAGGAGGTGCTGGTTGTGGCCAGTGCCATCTTAAGTCATAAGCCCACACGGGTGAGGTCTGGAGTGGCCTCAAGGGCAGAGGGAGGCCTCATGATAATGATATTCGAGGGCAAAGAGGGTAATTTTCAACTGGTAACCAGAAGTATTTCTAGCTGGGGAAAGGCTCGAAAGATCACTGACCCTGGCCTTCTGATGCTCTTAAGACGGCCCTGATCGTGCCACATCTCCAGATCACTTAAGAGACCCGTGGCACATTTCCAGTTCACCAAAGTGGTCCACTGCACATTTCCAGTTAACTCAAGGGCCCTGCGGCACACTTCCAGATTCCTTGACTGGTTCGTAGAACATTTTCAGACCACACAATTAGCCTGCGAAAAACCAATGAAGTCGCTCGCACCATTCAAGAGGTTGAACACCCTTAACTTGACCGTACACGCACTTCATACACATTCATCAGTGGAATTTCTAACATATCGGTACATATAAAAACAACTTGTTGTGAGCAAGGTCGCAACTAAATACTTGGTCAAAAACGCATTTTGGTGCCCCCTTGTAATGTTGAAGAAGAGGTTTTTTTTTTCAAACCGAGCACAACTCAGGTTTATCGCCATCTATGGGAAATTTACTACCTAGTGAGTTGTGTCGGAAATGCAGGTGTAACAGTCAGAGTGCGTATCTAGTGTTGTGTCTGATTTTTCAGTGCTACCATCTATATTTCAGGCGCGAAGTGAGTGAAGTGTAATGTATTTGTACTGTTTGTAGGTTTGTTGCTCTCTGGCGAGACTTTTAAGGGGAGATTGGCTCGCATTTGCACCTCAAAGCTGGGAACCACAGAAAACCAACTTCAGCCAAACACCACTGTGGTGACGGTAGGGCTCAACCAGTGACTCCTAGAGGTAGAAAGACTCTGCACGCTGCTAGTGACGTCAGCAAGTAGTCCGTTTTCCCTCTAAATATTCAGAGAAAAAGAATTTCCTGCTCGTGCCAGTATCATCGTTGCGCCCAACCCACACGGGTAAAGGGATTACATCCCGAAAGAGACAGAACGCGGGTCGCTTATAAACAATCCCTACATTGCAGAAATTTAGCGCTTCATGATTGGTGGAAATGAGTGATGAACTATTACGTCACTCCTGGCGAAATTTTTGCTACCGACGTTTAATAGATATAGATAATTGTGCTGAATTTGAAAAAACAACAGTTGGAGTAATGGTTATAGCACGAGACTCACGTACCGAGGGTTGTGTGTTCGGTTCGGTCTGAATCCCGTCGAAATTTTTTTTTGCTGTCATTTACTGATTTACTAAAAAATGTTTCTACTTTTGTTTCTGATTTAATGAAATGCGGTTCACGTGTATCGAGAAGACCCGTGCCATACTCGTTACAACGGACTTTTACTGCATATGTAAGGCTTCACTTCTTCCAACCGAAAACGGGGGGGGGGGGGTGGAGCCCTCAAAACATCATTATGTCCTGCGACCTATGAAGTTCATACGGCTCGGCATAGAGAGAGAGAGAACCCACCCAAGTTTGAAACTCACTGAACTCTAACACGTAGGTCCAGATATCGATCGTTTTGTTGTTTATTGATTTGCTCAAAAAATGAATTCAATGAGTAGAAAAGGACTCGATTTTTAATGAGTGGGAAATAGCTTTATAAAAAGGGGGTGGGGAGGAGGAGGGGGGGGGGCGAGAACAGAGGTTTAGAAAAACATTACATTTATTCCTTTTCTGAACGTATATGGATGGCAGCAATTATTTTATAAGAGAAAATGAACATTCGCGACACGCTTCCGGATAAAGCGCCTCCCCATTTTCCCGATCGCTTTTTCATCCCCGGTATGATGGTCACGTTCACGATGGTCATCCCACAAGACATATTTCTATATCGTGCAATAACACCTAAATGACTCTGTTTTCTTCATCCCAATTTTTTTTATAACGATTGGCGATCAATGATTCCGATCATGAGCACGCGGGGGTATTTAAAATCAGTTAAGCTTAACCCTTTATAAGCGGTACGGCAGAAATCACCAAACTACCTTCAAAATGCTGTATCTCTTTTAATGAAGTAGGTTTTCTTCCGATTTCAGCAGGTGCAAACTAAGGGTCATAGGGAAAAGTGCCCCATTGAGAAATAAACTTTACAGAATATCATATATTGTCAATCGGTGCTGTCGCTAAAATCGCAGAATTTGTCGTCAATGTGGCATTATCTACAGAGAAATGCGTTAATAACTACCCCAGTAGCACACCGGTATAGAACGACGCAGAGATTTCGATACCGTTCGACGTCGTGACCGATATCGTTCGACGTAGAAATTGCATACATTCGTCGACGTAGTTCGACATAGAGAAATTTGGATTATTTCAAAAGAGACTAATTATCATACAAGATATTCTCCTTCGAAACGAAATGACGTAAAAATGAGCGTAAAACTGTTTTAGAGGGGGAAAAAAAGGATTTTTTGGCGTTTATTGAGCGAATACATTTTTAATATATCGTTCGACATCGGATACGCAAGAATTTCCGACTTCTTTCGAACGTTCGATATTCATTCGACGTTCCGACGTCGGATCGGTATCGGCACGATATCCTAACGATATCGTTGTGCTACTGGGGGGTATTTACAGGTGAAAGATGACAAAATAAATGACAAATAATGACTATTTACATAATTTTCGTAACACAATACACACAAACTCTCCTGAACAAGAACAAGAAAATCTAGGCTCTCTCTGAAATTTAATTGGAATAAATCCCTCCCCCTGAGACTGTGAAACGGCTTATAAAAACACACGCTAATTTTATCTTCTTAGGAGTAAAAACCAGTCGGACATAAAAAATTTCGTCACTTCCTCCAAACCAACTCCTTGGAACCAGATTTGGTACGTGCAGCGCCCGAATGGCGTGGTGGTAAGATGCTCGTCATGAAGGTTGCTGTCATGGTCCCAGGTTCGAATCCGAGGGAGAATATAGACAAGGTATTTTCCCTAACGATCTTGAGGCGACCAGTGCCTTCATTTTCAGTCCGTTTCATTAATGGCAGTAAATTGCAATATAACGATATGGCCTGAGTTGGCTTTTGGTGAAGTAACTTAGTTAGGGGCCTGGGGATCACATTGATTCGATAACACGAGCATATATTGAAAATCCAATTAATTTGGGTGTAGTTTTTAATAAGTAAGTATCACAAAAAAGAGGAACCTCCTTTGATTCCATTTAGCGAAATCTTAATATGTATGGGACTGTAATTTGAAGCTCATGAGCAGTGCCCAGTTTATTTAATTAATCAATAGATAATCAATTTATTTTAAAAATTCGATGTATCCCATTAATGTCTGTGGGAATTTTCATGTCTATGAAGATAATACGAAAAAAGCTTCAATAAACAGTGAAATTTTCATAAATGTTTTCCTTTCAACGGTTTATTTCGTCTTTTTGTTTCGTTCATCATTATAACAGATCCGGGGCATTTTGAAAATGTTTCAGATCCTTGGGTGCTCGTCTTAAGCTTTACGTGAGAAATTTTGATTCCTGAATGAATTCACCTTTGACGCTGAAGGTGTATCACCGTAGGCAATGCAGCACAATAAGCAATGAACGCTCTATAACAGATCTCACTGAAGAGTGGTGTATGTATAAGGTGACCATATTCTTGGAGACTATTACTAAACCCCACATGTACCTCGTCCATATTCCACTGCGGAACTTCTAACCAATTGGTACATGTTACATACACCCAGGCAACTGCTCTTCCCAAAAAAACTCACCTCACTTGAAACTTTACTTTCTTTATAACAAGGACAGTAGCGTGACAAGTTAGAGAAAAGATATCAGCCTTCCTTAACTTCAGTAAAAAAATTGTCTTTTATTCCTCTCATTTTATATTCATCAAATCAACGAATAAAATTATCTTCCCAACTCAAAAATAATATTACGGCAATTAGGACTACAATAGAAGAATATATTCATCTCACATATTTTCTATGTGTCTTCGGGGTCATTCAAGTATTACGTCAGCATCAGGGGGGGGGGGGTTTCCGATTTGCTGACTTTTGATGACAAGGGGGGAGGGGGGAGTTTGGATAATGCTTACGTCATCAACCCCCCTTTTTGAAGATATAAAATATTCTTAATGACATCTCATTCGGTGCTCCAAAAACACGGAAAATCTTTCTCTAGTTTGTGGGCACCTGAACTCTCTAACATTCTCCCTAATGATAAATCCCTTACAGAACTCCCCCCCCCCCCCACTTCAGCGATCTCTAAATGTTTCACGGATCCTTCAAGTGCTCCGGAAATGTGTCGGGCCGCTTAAGTGCTCTGGAACTGTGCAATTATGCTACGGATCACTTAAGTAATCTGAGAATGTTCCGCTGGTAACTTGAGTGATGTAGAACCGTACGGGGGGGGGGGGTCTGCTTAAGTGCTCTAAAATTGTGCCACGTGTCACTCAAGGGATCTCTAAATGTGCCACGGATCGTTTGTGTTCTGGAACTGCGTCGCGGGTTACTTAAGTGATCTTTGAATGCGCCACGGGCCTACTTCAGAGATCTGAAAATATTCCATGGGTCCCTAAAATGCTCTGGAATTGTGCCACGGGTCATCTCAGCGATCTGTAAATGTGACGCTTAGTTCATTTTATGAAATTGGGTTTGAAGGGCAAGCCACATCAGGTAACCTTCAGGCCCATTTTTGCCGCTATGTTGGTGAAGTTGTCATAGTGACGGACTCACATCTCGAGGACCCGGGTTCGAACCTCAACGTCACCATAGTGGTGGTCGGCTGATGGTGGTTTTCTGTGGTTCCCAACTCCAAGGCACGAATGCGAGCCGACCTACCCGTTAAAAAGTCTCGCAAAAGACCTACAAACAGCACAAATGTAATTCAATCATATAACATCACTCACTTCACTTCTGGAATATAGATGACAGCACTGAAAAACCAAGCACAACACTATATACGAACCCAGACTGTTAGGTACACGCACAGTTACATCTCCGGCACAACTCACGAGGTAGTAAATCACCCATAAATGGTGTTAGACCTGAGTTGTGCTCGGTTTGAAAGAAAGGGCCATATTTGGTCCCACCCTTGGCCCGTATATCATATATGGCTTAGAGGGTGGGTCACAATGAATTTCTTGAAGAGAAATTTTGACCTCTTAGCCTTCAAATAGCATTGAAATTAACAAAAATTGATTAAAATAACATATAAAGATATTTTCTTTCAAAATTTTAATGAAAAAAAAAAAATTTTTTTTTCGTCCCTTCCAAGTGGGAGGGGCACGATGATGATGATGATGCCGATTCGTTTTTGCATATATACATTAGATCAGTCGACTTCACTTTTGACGCTGGAGGTGCAATGCCTCCACCCCCCCCCCCGTATCTTCGCCTATGCCCCTCCGGCGTACGTTTCTGATGCCACCAATATGCGTTAGGAGGGGGGGGGGGCAGTGCTGACAAAATTTTGCTGACAAGGGGATCAGAGTTTCGCTGACTTTTGCTGACAAGGAGGGTGTCAAAAATGGCTAAAAATTTGCTGACTTAATACTTGAACGGCCCCTTTTATTTTAGTTCACTGTAATTTGAAGTAGCCCATCATTTCCCGCTATTGGCAACTTTGCTTACTTTTGGCATAATATTCGACGATAATTGGCAGTCCCGTAATTCGAAGCCCAATTTTCCGTATTTTTCCCGAGTGAATATGGTCAGTTTGTTTTATCGCCAAAATTTCTCAACACACAACACACAGTTTGCTCAATCTTATATACATTTATTTACATACATTTGATCGCGGAGGATATTTTAGTGGAGATTTTTTGAACACTTTTGGTTTAGACGAAAAATTAAGTAAATTTTTTTGAGAGGTGCTGGTGGAAAGTTCCAAGAGGTCATCGAGAAATCAATTCAGAGTGAAGCAAAGAAAACGCGGGAAGTGTGTGCAGATTTTCGCGCCAAGCCGATCGGGAGAGATCGATCTTTTGTCTTCGGAGCGTGGGTGCATCGTCTGTGAATTTCTTATCTTCAGCGCGTTAGAAATTGGTGTTGACAACATTCTTTTCACCGGACAGTGTACTCGTTGGTTGTTGTTGCAGTCATGGGTGTGGACTATCCCGAGAACGGGACACCTTCAACTTCGGAGCCCGTGAAGCTGGAGGAAAGCGTTTCCGAGAAGAACGAAGCAAATTCGGCTCCACAGAAAAATGTCCAACCACTCATCACAGCCATGTTCGAAAAGAAAAGAAAATTGCCTTCGGAGGAAAAAGAGGACAAACCGAGGAAAAAGAAAGTTACACCAAAAACAGAGTCCAGCGAAGATTTCCAGACCTCCCATTATTCGCGCTGCAGGGAGTGCAAACAGTGGCTCGATAGCCCCAACCTAAGGTTGTTCCCAGGGGACCCCGAAAATGCTGTAGAAGAGTATGTGGCACTGACTGACACGAAGCTCTCGATATACACTGGCGAAGAAGATCTTGATCTCGCTGATGAGCGCGTGCAGCACAAAGTTACGGAGTATTGCGTCTACGACCGAAATACTCATATCTGTTCCATTGACACTGGTCTCATCGAAAGAAACGTTGAACTTTATTTCAGCGGTTTTGTGAAAGCAATATATGATGATGATCCCTCTTCGGCAGGAGGTATAAGGACTTGTAAAATGGGGCCTATCAACGAATGGTTCGTCACTGGTTTTGATGGGGGCGAGTCTGCTTTGATAGGATTTTCCACTGCTTTTGCAGAATATATATTGATGCGTCCTAGTGAAGAGTATGAACCGTATATGGAGCCTATTTTTGAAAAGGTCTATCTCAGCAAAACTGTCATAGAGTTCCTTCTAGAAAATCCAGATGCCGATTACGAGGATCTTTTGAATAAGTTGCAGGATACTGTGCCGCCTATCAAGGTTGCTCAGTCGTTCACGGAAGATACTCTTCTCCGTCATGCGCAGTTTGTGGTAGATCAAGTGTACAGCTATGATGACGCTGGGGAAGATGGAGAAGCACCGTTGATTGTGTCGCCGTGTGTGCGAGCGCTCATAAATTTGGCTGGTGTGACGCTTGGGCAGAGACGAGCTATGCGGCGAACCCAAAAAGACAGGATATTGAAAGTTAAGAAAATTACTCATTCTCTAGCTACTACGACGCCTTTAGTTCATAGTATTTTTGAAAGTTTCTTTACTCATCAGTTAGATAAAGAGTCAAAATCAAATATGGATAAGAGACGGAAACGCTGTGGAGTTTGTCAAGCATGCCAACTTCCTGATTGTGGCAAGTGCAACTTTTGTAAAGACATGATAAAGTTTGGAGGGAGTGGTCGCAGCAAACAAGCTTGCGTGAATCGACGTTGTCCGAATATGGCTGTTTTAGAAGCCGAAGAGGATGATATTTTAGAAGATCAAATCGAAGATGAAATGGACAAAAAGGTCTTGGTCTCTAGAGATTCACGAAGTAAGTATAGTGCTGGTAAGCGTAAAGTAGATGTGTCGTGGCATGATCCCATCGAGGTCAAAATTGAAGAAAGTAGTCACAAAACAAAGAAGTTCTATCAAGGTGTGACGGTGGACGGCGTAGAAGTGAGAAAGGGTGATTATGTGTTTGTTACTCCTGAAGATCCGAGCACACCAATGTACATAGCAAAAGTCATCGACATGTGGGAGTTTGGTTCCAGTAAGAAGTTTCATGCTCTGTGGTTTTGTCGTGGTTCCGAAACGATATTGGGAGAGACTTCAGATCCTTTTGAGGTCTTTGGAACTGATGACTGTGAACACATGGAAATCACATCTATATATGGAAAATGTAAGGTGGTTTTCAAAGGGGTGCACGAGAATTGGTTCAACCTTGGAGGAACTGAGGCATCATTAAAAGAAAATATGATGAGCGATGATGGAGATGAGAAAACATTTTTTTTTCAGAAATGGTATATTGCAGAAACTGCTCGTTTCGAAGATCCCCCTTCGTTGTTTGTGACAAGCGAGATGACAGAGTGTTGCAGTTGTCTCAAGAAAAAGATTTCGCTTAATGATGATGAAGTACAAGTTGGTAAAATTTTGAAAGAGCATGAAGGTGTCAAGTATTATGATAATGTCAAGTACATGTCTTTGACCTTGAACGTTGGTGACAGTGTCTATTTGGATCCAGATGTATATTCTTTTCCCGCGAAGACAAATGACATAAAGAAGCTGAAAGAAAAAGTTGATGAGACAAAATATCCCGAAGCTTATAGGAAATCTGATTACATCAAGGGTTCAAATGCAGATGCTCCGAAGCCATTTGTGATTGGTAGAATCAAAGAAATTGTTGCTAAGCAAAATTCACCTGTTACCAAGTTGGTAATCAATGTATTTTACAGGCCAGAAAACACAAACAGAAACCCTTCATTAAATTATCCCTTGGATCTGAACTTTCTATATTGGTCGGATCAAGAAATAAAAGTAGCTGTCACTGATGTCCAGGGCAAATGCTCTGTTATTTACAGCGAAAACGCAGTTGGCTCAATGGAAAATTCGCTGCCGAATATATTTTATTTCCAGGAAGCTTATGATAGTGCTACGAAAGAATTCTCGATGCCTCCAATATCTGCACGAATGATGGGATCAGCAAAGGGCAAGGGAAAAGGGAAAGGAAAAAAGACAAGTGCTCCTGCTGTTCAGGAAAATGTGCCTGTAATAGAAAATTCACATTCCAATGACACAAGCTGTAAATTAGCGACCCTTGACGTATTTGCTGGCTGTGGGGGTTTGACTGAAGGCTTTCATCAGGCTGGAATTGCGGAGAGTCTTTGGGCGATAGAGAAAGAGGAACCAGCGGCTCAAGCCTTCAAACTTAATTTCCCATCCTGTTCAGTCTTCAGTGAAGATTGTAATGTGCTTTTGCGAAAGGTTATGGATGGTGAAACTGTTTATAAAGGTAAAAAGCTCCCTCAGAAGGGTGAAGTAGAATTGTTATGTGGAGGTCCACCCTGTCAAGGTTTCAGCGGAATGAATCGTTTCAATTCCAGACAATATTCATTGTTCAAGAACTCATTAATTGTTTCGTTTCTCAGCTACTGCGATTACTACAGGCCCAAGTTTTTTGTGTTGGAAAATGTGCGAAATTTTGTCTCCTTCAAAAGGAATATGATTCTAAAGCTCACTCTTCGTTGTCTAGTTCGTATGGGATATCAGTGTACTTTCGGAGTTCTGCAAGCGGGGAATTATGGAGTTCCACAGACTCGTCGTAGAGCGATAATATTGGCAGCAGCACCAGGTGAAACATTGCCATTTTATCCAGAGCCAACCCATGTTTTCAATGCTAGAGCTTGCCAGCTCTCAGTTGTTGTCGATGACACAAAGTACTCTTCAAATATTAAATGGACAAATTCAGCTCCTTATCGCACAATATCTGTTAGAGACTCTATGTCCGATTTACCAGAAATACGAAATGGAGCAAAAGTGGAGGAGATTGAATACACAAACGAGCCTTTGTCCTCTTTCCAAAGAAAACTCAGAGACACTGGCAGTGTTCTCCACGATCATGTCTGCAAAGAAATGTCTGCTTTAGTGGAAGCTCGCATGAGAAGAATACCTCTCATTCCGGGATCTGACTGGAGAGATTTGCCAAACATAGTCGTCAGATTAGCAGATGGGACTTATACACAATTGCTGGAGTACAGGTATCACGACAAAAAGAACGGTTGTGCTCGTAATGGTGATTTGAGAGGTGTTTGCTCATGTGCGGAAGGAAAACGATGCGATCCTGCAGACAGACAGTTCAATACGCTTATTCCTTGGTGCCTTCCTCACACTGGGAATCGTCATAACCACTGGGCTGGTTTGTATGGACGTCTCGAATGGGATGGCTTCTTCAGTACAACCATAACCAATCCCGAGCCGATGGGCAAACAGGGACGTGTACTTCATCCAGAGCAGCACAGAGTGATCAGTGTGAGGGAATGTGCCAGATCCCAAGGGTTTCCTGATTCATATAAGTTTTATGGAAATATTCTGGACAGGCATCGCCAAATTGGGAACGCAGTTCCGCCACCACTAGCCTGTGCCATAGGCCTTGAGATTAAAAAATGTGTGCGTGAAAACAATCATGTGATCAAAGAAGAACAGGTGGAAGCTGCATGATATTTTTGAAAAATCTTTGTTTATTGATTTTCCTATGAATTATGTCAATCAATGTTCACTGTCGGAAGTTTTTATGTGAAGGACAATCACAAATTCAGTTTTTAAATATTTTTACTATTCTTTTAAGGCTTTAATCATCTTTTATTTTTATTGCATTTCATGTGTTTTATATTTGTTTTTATTGATTTTCATTGCCCAGTAATTTTTTTAAATTGCTCTAAATTGTTTTATCTTTTTTGTCTGTACATTTAGTGATAAGATTTATATAAGACGAAACTGAGATATTCAGCAAAGATAATTCTAAAGATCTTCTTGGGACAAAAAAAAGCTGTCATTGGTACGAGTTTGTTTTCTTCTCAATGTTCATTTTCTCATGTTTTTAATGCTAGTGGTTGGCAGAACTATGCACAGGGTTGTTGATTTCTTATAAAAAAATCAATTTATTTGATTTAAATTAATTTTTTTAATTTAAATCACGATTTTATTGATTTTTTTAAACAAAATTTTTAAAATATATATATTACTTACACACTAGTCATTAATCTATGCTTTCATTAAATATAAAATTAAAGAAATGGCCATTATTTTTGTGAAAATTAATATCTAGTTAACACAGGCATAGATGATTTGACTGTAGTTAGTAGGTTCGCATATTGCGCTCTGCAATTGTCTTTACCCAGAACATTATAAAAACTATTCCACCACTCCAAAATCAGACATTGTATCAATAACCTTAGAGTGAAAAAAAAATTACCATGAAAAATGGTTCCAACTTACAAGATTCATCGAAAGACTGGTTATTTGTGGAGAAGAAGATTACAAGGAAGAAAATTCATCACTGCCCCCACTGGGACTCGAACCCCGGTCTCTCGCTTGCCGGACGAGTGCTCTACCATCTATGCTACGGAAGCAGATAGAATATTTCAACCTTGGAGCATATATATATATGTTGAAAGGCACCGTACATGGACGGTGTCAACAATCAACTAATAGCTCGTGAATGACAAAGGCCAACCAGATGGCCATATGCATATAGAAACGTCCTCTCCACTTGTCAATACAAGATTCATCGAAAGACTGGTTATTTGTGGAGATCAAGATTACAAGGAAGAAAATTCACCTTGTAATTTTCTTCCTTGTAATCTTTATCTCCTTAAACAACCAGTCTTTCGATGAATCTTGTATTGACAAGTGGATAGGATGTTTCTATATGGTTCCAACTTCCCCAAAAATTTCAATGGAATTGCCAGGAACCTAGAGCTACATTTTTGTTTGATAAATGCACGATCCTTATTTCTCTCGTCTTTTGTGACATCAGTTCCCTATTAGAAGTTAACACTGATGAACTTAGAATAAATGCAGGAAGGTGTATTTTTATTCTGTGATGACAAGACCTTTTTATTGTTTGATGTTGGTGCTTCTTTTATCTTCAATTGTAGTTTTTTTTCAGACTAATATCCATTCAGCTGTGGAGCAGTTGTTTCTTTGTACAAAATCGTTAATTTTGGCTGGTTTCAGAATTGCAATTATGTCCTTGACATTTCGTTTTGAACCAATACTTAAGATTTCACTAGAGATGTTACTATCTGAGATCTGTGGTCTGCACAAGCTTTGGTAACAACTGATGAATTTTTAGTATAAGATTCAAGAGCATTACAATAAGTATTCCATCATATCTCTACAGGAAGACCAATTCATTTCCACCTTACACATGATACCATGCTTTCGAAAAATGATTGTAGAAATATCTATATATACTTGTAACATACTTTGTTACATCAGTTTTAACCAAATCTTTGGCTAGCAGGTTTAAAATGTGGGCACTGCACCAATATGTAAGTCGCGAAAAGCCAAGCTCTTCATCCAGAGTTTTTCTGGAAGAAACTGTATATTTTCAGTATTGCCTAACAAAACTTGATATTTTACATTTGAAGTTTTCTTCTATTGACTTCATTGAACTAAAAACCAAATTTTGCTAAATAATCTCTAGCATGTGCTGAGCCGATGTGTCAATGGTACCGACATGGATGGCTTTACTACACCGTTTGATAATATACAGAATTTATGTCTTCATGCAATTTTTGATTTTTTTAAGTCACTTTTACATCCCTTAACTTCATTGTAAATCTTGGGTAAACATCAGGTTGGTATACAACATAAATTGGTATGACTACGGTATCTCTGATATTTGATATATATATATTAATATATATTATAATACTATAAATGATATTTGAAAATACATTTAAATTTGTTATTTAAAATAATTCAATAAAAAATTAAATCACTTTGAAGAGAACTGCATGAATAATTTTATTCAATTACAACAGATAATTTTTCATATCTGAAAAAAATTGATTTAATTCACTACAACCCTGGTTATGCATATAATACTCGGGAAGACATGCATTTTGGCATCATTAATGTAAAATAATTAATCAAAGGAAAAAAAAGCTGTTTGGTTGCTGCAGCTTCCCCCCCCCCCCCTTAGTTGTGTCCCCGGTAGTTGACATCAACAGGAGGTATAAATTTTATCACTGAAATGCTGTTTGATTTTTTTGTTTTAAACTTATTTCTGAAAGTTTATCTAATTTTTTTTTTCCGACATACTTTAATTCAGACACTTCACAAGAACATCACGTATTCCCAAGAGATCTTTACGATCTGTCCAGGGAATTTGTTAGTGCGTTAGTAGACATCCATGCTGGAGCCGGGATTCGAACCCAGACCTGCACAGTCAGAAGCTAGCTCCCTAACCACTGGACTGCCAGGCACAAGTCGGGCAAGTCAATATCAATAAAATAGTTTTTTGAGGTTTTATCTTAAGGTTTCTAAAATCTTCATAACCAAACTTTTAAAACCTCTCATGATCATGAGAATATTCTTGAACTAAAAGTTGGCATTGGAGGAGGGGGGGGGGGGGGAGGTGATTATACCAAAAATTGCTTTGTTTTAAATGTTTCAGACAATGAAAACCTGATTTATATTTCATAATATAAAACAAGTAGTATAACATTAGTAAAAATTTTTTTTATTATTTAGAAGAAACATGAGTATTCTTGATTATTCTCGATTTTTTTACTTCCAGGAGAATATTTCTGTTCTATTCTGTTCTCTGAGAGTATTCTCCTATAGATGTGAGGTGAGAATATTCTCACCTCGAGAGTTTTGTAGGTATTCTTTAGAGCAGAGATTGTGGTTCTCCTGAGCATCAGTCTCTCTCTGATTTATTGTATGACTTTGTATGGCCCAATGGTACTGGGCAAATCAGGCAGGATGGGTAACCCCTACAATTAGGAAGCAATATGGAAGAAGTATTGTTTAAATTTGGGGGTCTCCTGAATCTTGAGCTTCTGGGCAAATGTCCACTTGTCCATGCAGAAATCAGACCAAGTCGATTAGGATGTTTAAATATCTCAACATACTCTTTGTACAATTAAGAAAAGAAGCTATCCAATAGATCAAAAATATCAGCTCAAGTCTATAACACCCAATCAGGGCAGAGCAGTACCTGCCAGGTAAATAACCATTTTTGTGATTACTTGCTGTTAGAAAGTCTTGGATTTATAGATACTAATGGGTCTTATAATTAAATGTATCCAATGATGTCATTCGTACACCTTCTGATTATGCCAACCACCAATGTTGGGAAAACTAATGAACTTGTACCAAGAACAATGTTTTGTTCCAAGAAACTCTTTCTATTTCATGATTGCTGTAACTGCATGATTATCTGAGCCATAGAAACTTGTGGTGAAGGAAAAATAAAATACTATACATTCAATATATATATAATGAAGTTTTACTTTCAGTTGTGAATGCTCAATATGCTGTACTCTGGAAGCATGGCATAACATCTACATCCATTAACGCATGGTCCTCAGAGCTTTTGGTCATGGCCCGTCAATCATTTTCAAAAGATGGTTGAAAGACTATTAATTCATTCTAGAATTAATGAAATAATTATAGGGTGGCATTATACTATAAAATTTGTTTTACACTGAGTTCATTTATAAAACTTGAAAAATTCAACCAATAGGTGAATCAGTTAAGTTTGAATATGACAGATGTGTTTATTGGTTACATTTTTCAAGTTTTATAAAAGAATTTTTATCAATTATTATACTGGTATACCAATCAACCAGTATTACATGATAATGTAAATACCGGCCATAGAATTAACAAAATGTTTTCTAACAAATTGGTGAGAACTCAGAATTAATTGAGAAGCAATTTCAGAATTGCTGAAAGAAAATCGTTTTTGAATTTTCGAAACAATTTTTTTGGATTTTTGAAACAATATTTTGTATGGCAGAGGACTTCAACCTTTTTTTAGTTGTGAGCACTGCCTGTACCCATCATTAAAAGAAGGAACACCCTTACTGTAAAATTGACATACAAATACATGAAATCAGGGTGATTTCAATCCTTAAAGGCAATCTGTACAAGGTGCTTAATGGGGAGGTTGATCAAGTGCTCGCAAGCATGAAATTGGACACGAGCATTGAACACTGGGTGTGTCAGAGCATGTTATTGATGATGTCTGATGTATGGTGTTGCAGTGGATGCTATTGCTACACAGTTTGTCTATAATTGTCAGCATCTGCAAATGCATTTTTAACGTCCCCCAGATTCTTTTATAGAGGAAAAAATTAGATTAAGGGTAAGTGGTGAGGTCTGAAGTGCCTAATTAACAAACCACCCTTACAATAGCTTCCCTTATTGCTCAGAAATATTCAAACTAGTAAGTGAAACCACAATCTGCTTGTGAATGGGCAAAAATCTAGTTCTATAAAATTTCTCAAATGTGAGATTCCTGCAATAGTGCTTCTCACAGATGTTAGTTTGAGAAGAATATTGTGTTGTATATTTTATGCCAGTTGGCATGAAGGGGAATATTCAACATTTGTTATGAATGTAATCTTTTTTCTTTACCACAAGTTATTTGTTTCTATCTTAAAAAGATTTGGAAATCAAATGAACCATTTTGTTACACAGTATTTATGTTCTCAGTATAATCTAAGAAACCAACTGGGGCCGTTTCTCTAAGTCAGGAATGTTCCAAGTCAAATTGTGATGTCTGACCATTCTAACCAGATTGCTACAAATGAATCAAGCCAAAATAAATGCCATTTTTATTATTTTTGTGTAGTCATTTATACTTTGAAGGGTTTTAGTGTTATAAGTTGTTTTTGGCAACTATTTTATTAATAAATATCAGTTTTTAAAATAGCTAATATGGCCAGATCAGAATCTATATTTTATGAATGGATAATCAAACAAAAAGTGGTGTCCTTGGAAATTTATCCTATCCTATAAATCCTATTTTTTTACACTTGCTAAGCTTATGTATCAAAAAATACTCAAGATGTATCTTTAAGAGAATGAAGATGGTACTTATTTTATTTTTGTTACTCAGAGGCAGGTTCTTAAATAATTTTCTACTCTCCGTTAGAATTATTTCGGACGATATATATGTATTTTTTCTTGTAAAATATACAATTTGGATAGAGCGAAATATAAAACCTGAAGGAAAAACTGGAACTATTGTAAACAGCCCCTTATCTGCATACATTTTAAAATAGTTGACAACTTAAAATTTAGTTAGCTATTTAATCACATTTAATAAGTCTCGTTTACATGCATTAAGTAATTAAGTAGTTGATGCGTGTAAACGCCTTTATTTTTAGTACAAAAGAAAGAATGGCAAAGTTTGACTATGATATGGTATATATATTTACTAGTATTTATAATGCAATGGTTTTCCAGTTGAAGCTGCATCTTAAACATGCGAAACAATGCTTTGGGTATCAATTTCCTGCCAGCTCTGCTTTGATTGTAAATACTCTTCAAAACTCTGGATTTATACAACCTGAGCTATATAAATTTTTAGGTGAGGGTGAGAATAAATTAGTTTAATTAGCAAATTAACAGATGCTGCAGAATTTTTACGTATAACAAAATTTTAGGCGGATTAGAAAATTTAAAATATCAAAATATTTTTTCTCGGTAATTATAATTGAAAATATAAAATGCTTTAATCTACATAAAAGTGTTTACCCAACCCTGCTTGGAGACATGATTATTATGTTGGTGATTTCTGTCAAGTGAACTCGTTTTCATTAGAATGCATATCACTAGAAAAATGATTTACATATCATATATTTTTTTCTCTTGTACTTTTTTTTAATGCATTGGAATAAAACGTGTGACATCATGAATGTATTTAGTTTTCATTTTTGATATTAGTTTTTTTTTAAAATATGGAATCAATTCTGAGTGAGATATTCGTTGACGTTAACTGTTGTGGAAGCATTTTCTGAAGGAGAACCAGGACATTTCTGAATTGCGAGTGATTCAAAGTTCGTATTTTTGTGAACTGAAAAATCATTGATAGCAGAGCTGTAAATAGCAAAATTTTATAGTAAGAATTTACTCTATCGCCCATACCTTAGTTGCGGCCCTGGTTGACAGTGATTTTAAATTTAGCAAATACAAAAACTTGTTCTGGTTTTGAAATAATATAGACTAAAAGTAGATTACTTTTGCATAGTGTTTTTCAATAAGCACACATGTTGTGGACCAGGTTTGTTATTTCAACCTTTTTCACGGGGAACAGAAGAGGGCAAAGAACATGTATTCAGATTATGTATATACATATTTCACATTGTCCATTTCTATTGTATTTGTGAAGGGGAAAATTGTCCGATCCCCCTCAAATGACGGGCCTGGTCCCTTTTGGTGTTGTGATTGCACATGTCGGGTTTATTCAACCAAAATTTGGGTCCATTTTCTAGACTTGAAAAATGGACCTTTCACCAAATTCTGGAACTGCACAACAGACCCTTCACAAAATACCAATTAATGAAACCATAAATTCGGCATTTCTTTTGTGAATTGTCATAAATGAAATTGATGACCCTTCTCATAAAAAATAAGGGAAATTTTAACAAAAAAACGAATCTGTAAATGCACACTGCTTATGTTCCAAGATTTCAACTGGGCTTCACAAGTTGGGGGCCATTCAAGTGTTACGTCAGCTGATTTTTAGGCATTTTCGACCCCTTTCCCCCAGCAAAATTTCATCAGTTCTGTCCCTCAATGATTGGTAACAGACATATACAGGGGCGGAGCTCGAGCCCTCCCATGCTTTGTCCCCAGATCAAAAATTTATTTTTCATGAAAAAAAAATTAAAATAGAAATTATCACACATATTGTACTGTGGATCAATCATTAAAAAATATGATCAATTTCTCTTGATTCAATGCTATTTGAAGACTAAGAAAATGTTTCTCTAAGAAATTGATTGCATTGCACCCCCTAAGCCTTTTGCGCCCTCTCTAAATGTTGATCCTGCGTACGCCTCTGATTGGATTGCTGTTCAAGAATATAGTCCGACACTATATGTGAACTTTGCTATGTAAATGCACAGGAATTATTTTTCACATGATTTTATAGACTGACTAAACACACTATATTTCTATCTTGAATTTTCAAATAATGGCAAGAGAAGGTGGCTTAAAAACTTTTTCTTTCAAACCGAGCACAACTCTTGTCTATCACCATGGGCAAATTGCTATTGAGTTGCGTTGAAGTGTATATATCTAACATTCAGAGTATGCCAATGGTGGTGTGTGAATTAATGCTGCCATCTATGTTTCAAATTGTGAGTGAAGTGTAATGATTGAACATTTTTAGTGTTGCACTCCATGGCAAGATCTTTTAACGGGAAGATCAGCTTGCATTTATGCCCTCAAGGTTAGGAACCACATAAAACCAACTTCAGAAGAGATTCATTTTTTTGTATTTCATGAAAAAAAATTAAAATAGAAATTATTACACATATTGTACTGTGTGGATCAATCATTAAAAAATATGATCAATTTCTCTAGATTCAATGCTATTTGAAGACTAGAACTCCAGAGAACACAAAAAAATGTGTGATATGCATGGCCTTATCCAGTCACGTGGTTATGACGGCAATCGCCGTCACTCTAATACGTAATGGTGGTGCCTATTACAGCAAAAATGCAGTCACAGACTTTTTGGTCTTTTTCACATAGAAAATACGAAATAATTTGTCATATATGTGCTGCCATCCTTCTACTTTATTATCTCATCACTAGATGGAGTTGAACAATTATATTTCAAGGACAGATTATTATTACTATTATCTTTGTCATGTTTAGCAAAGCTGCATCCCCATCGCTTTTGTTTTTGATTCTCTTGCGAAGATGAATGCTTTATTACTCATATATATTTTAGAAAAGGTTCAACTACTATGTTTCCACATAAATCCATCAACAGCATTTCGTTTAGTCACAGAACATTATGACCCCCCCCCCCCTCACTTTTCGGGTGTCATATTACATCTCGACACATTCGAGCTATAAAAAAATATTTTAATATTTCAAACTTCCAAGAAAAGGAAAAAAAAAAGTGGGCACTGCGGGTAACACTTGGAGAAATTAATTGCACAGTTGTCTGGTTAATGTATTCATGCTATCAGTTTCAATTGTTTCCTGTTATTGTAATCTGTTTTATAGTTTGAAGTAAAGATGGTAAATAACGAGGTGGCATAACGTTGGAGCTGGAAGGATCCTGGTTATTTTCTTTGACCAGTCCTCTAACCTCTTACATTTGACGATCATTGCCAATGGTGGACAGGCTCATGACAAACCTCTGAATGTACTGAACCTTGGCTTTAGCCATTACAATTTCACATGTACAGTGGGATGAACATGAAATGTAGCTCGTGACTTTTGAACTTTGAAAAAAAAATAAAGTAAAAGGAAAGACATTTCGCACAAATTCGCCACAAGCAACATTGCTTTTAATAAAACACAAAATCATAAATTGTTTAATTGCGGGTAATACAACGAAGGAAAAAAAAAAATCTCATGACATCCGGGGGTAAGCACTATTCCATCGGAGCCGCAAGTTTTCTTTGACAGTGGCCTCATCCAAGGTCTTTGCTTCTCTCACTGGATCATCGCTCAAGTCTTGATTCTCCAGCTTGGGTGTCAAAACGAGTTCACCGGTCTGTTTCAAGAAAGTGCGTCCGACGTCTTCGCTTTTCGGAAAGCCATTGGGATACGTAACGGGCCGGATCCTTATCAGGTGCTTCACCGACCACAGCTTCTTATTCATCGACGGCGTGTTCTTGACGACGACAAAAGAATTGTCTTTGGCGAGACCGAGGTCTATGAGGGTCAGCTTCTCCCAATACGGTCGTCCGCTCACTCGGGCGTATCTCCACACCAGGAAGAGCTTGGACGGCTCGAATCCCTCTTGCGATTTCCGGCGGTACTCCTCGATCTTCGAGAAGAACTTCTTCGCCATTCGAAGTTCCGAGTGCGTGTACGAGGTCTCCGAAGGAGGTCGCCTCAGCAATTTGTTGTAGGTCTCGATCGCTTCCTGATCTCTTTTGCTCTCCCACGCCATCGAGGCTGAAGGCAATACCCCGAATACTGGAGGACATCGTCGTAGGCAAACTGCGCCGAGCATCGCAAGCACCATTGCGCGACAACTGATTAAAAAACGCAAACCGGTGGATCGGAGCGAGAGATTTTCTAGCAAAAGATGTTGGTGCGGTTAGTTAAAAAATTAAATCGTATACAATACAATAATAATTATACAGGGCTTATATAATCGTATCAATTACTCCACATTTTAATTTCAGACATGTAAACAACACAGTATGATTTGAGCGATTGCGTGGTCTTTCCACCTAATGCTGCAGCTGAATTCTGATCTAATTATACAGAGCGATTGGCTAAAAACACTACTTTCTGCTCGAGAATATTACTTCACTGCAGCTGTAACATTGAAGTGCTTATTTTATTTATTATCCGATACATAATGTAATATTGTTTGAAATAAATTTTTACTTCGTGTATTTTGATTATTGAAAAATGTTCTTGCACAACGCCACCTATTTTTTTTTTGTTTTGCCATTCCCAGCAGATTGTGATCAAAACCGTCCATGTTTATAAGTTTTTGGGAAAATGTTGAAGTTGACATATTTTTTAAGGAAATCATTGATGCTTTCTCATAACAATGAAACTGTCATCACCTAGTCGGTAAGTTTCTTTCCAGATTGAAATCGTAAAATTTTAACTCTTTTTACTGTACTTCCATGTAGGGAAATACAGTAATTGGATAACTGTGAAGGACAGGGGGGGATTTAATGTTTTGCCGTCAGTGAGGGACACAAATTTAGCCGCCCTTCTCCTATCCTAGTTTGATTTTCTTGATCATTCCTTCCTCAAATTTGACGCCCTAGGTTCGGCCCCATACGCCTTTATAAATATGCCTCTATCTCTAAGTCACTCTTTTCGCCACTCATGCTTGCACACTTTTTTCTTCATCCACTGACCTGTTTCCTCGCTCTTTAAGTCACTCCCATGCTCGCACGCTTTCTAAGTCACTCTTTTGGTAGTTCACTGACTGGTTCCCCTCTCTTCTCTTGTGCTCATTCACATCTTTGAACACTGTTGTGGTCACTCACATGCTTTCACACACACTCTTGTGTGTTTGCTCACTGACTGGTCCCTCACTTTCTAAGGGTCATTTGCACACGCGCGTTCTGTTTTGATCACTTACAGGCTTGTTTATGCTTTAGGTCATTGTTTTTATTGCTCATTGTGAGTGCTAGCGCTTTCCCTCTAGGTCACTCCTATGTTTTACGAAATCTCCAAGTCACTCTTTTGGTTGCTTGTTGAACTGGTCCTTCACTCTTTTGGTCTTTCATGGGCTTACACCTGTTATAGATCACTCACTGCCCAAGTCATTTGTCTGATGCAGATAGGGGCAGATTTTACTGCCTGCAGGCTATGTGCAAAGTTTATCCCTCTTTTCCCATTAATTAACTTTCTTGACTAATTATTCCTAGTATATGCCTCCCTGAATTATAGATCACTAGCCCCCCCCCCCACCCCCCCATAAATACACCTCTGGTGAAGGAATCTAAAGTGTTTGACGAAATGCTATTTGCAGATGACATAAATTTTAAATCATCCAACTTTTCGCAGTTTGACCTAATTGGTCCTTGTGCCAGTGAGACCAAAAAATAAAAATAATAATCCAACTTTTTTGAATTAAATAATGTGCACCTAGACGAGGAACATACAAGTTGAAATAAGCATAACAAAGGTCTGGTCACACTTGTTATAGATAAGTGCACAAATACATATAAGATAATGGACACACATAACATTCAAGTTAATTAGAAATAAATATTACTATTAGACGTGCCACATTAATTTAAACGCAAATTTTAATTCTGGTTTACTAAAGATTTACATAACAAATAATTCGATTTACAGATAACAAAAACAAAAGATAGTCACTCATCTCCAACAGGACAGGATTTGATAGGATGATAAAATGTTTCGCACACTAATCATCATTAGGGGCCATCTTCCTGGATCATGAGAGAGAGTTTTGCAGCATTTTCACGCATTTTTCACAAAGCAGCCTTATTTTTTCTCTGCCCAAAAAGCATGGTTAGTGCTTTTAACTCCCAATCATTGACTATAAAACTCTTCTCATCGGTTGACTACTATTGCTTGGCAACCAACAATGTTTTTATTGGTTCTATCAGGCATGTGCAAGAATAGCGTGATGTTCCTTTGTTTGTGGAATGTGTTGACAGACATCTATGCTGTAATAAAAGCTGTACATACCTTATATATATATTAAAAAAAAGGTGTGCGTCTTACAATTCCTAAGCCAGGAAAGGAAAGAAACTGAAAGTGTTGTTTCGTGGTGTAAAAAGTGTGGTGGGATCACTTGTAATTAGAAGCATGTATTTTTTGCTGTTTTTTGGGGAGCGAACATTTCACGGTAGTTTTGTTGATTTTTCAAAGTATTTCGTCTAAATATGCGTGTTTTTTTCTTCTTTTCTCAAGGTTCTTCCTCATCTTTGTTTGCTTGGCGTGAAAATTCTAAAATGGGATGCTCACCATCATTGCCTTTTTCAGAAATTTGTCCCAGACCGCTATTTCATGTGAGGTTTTTCAATATTTCCCATAGTAGTTTCTGTAGAATTTTTTTTAAAAACCTATTTAGTTGAATGAATTAAGTCATTAACTTATTCAAAAAGTCATTAATTATTCTGTTAGAATTAATTGATTAATTGATTTCTCAAAGAAGCAATTTTGATGATTGTATAAAAATACAGGGTGTCCCATAAGTTCATAAATAGTTTAAAAAAATAATTAACAAAAATGAATTCAATTAAAAAAAATTCATTAATGATAGAACAACAGATTTTTTCCCATAAGGAATAAGCAGTCATTTGACCGGTATAGGAAAGATAAGGAATTATTTTTCCTTACAGAGAGAAACTTCCTAAAACAGTATCTATTTATTCTCTTCGACTTATTTTTGTATTAAACCTTTGCTCGTGCACCATTTAAAAAAAAAAAAATTTTGGACAGAAGGACTTGTTATGACGAATACTAATCCTGTGCTTTGTTATTTTAAAAAGAGGCTTAACTATGACTTTTTCAGCTCTTGTAATTCGTGGCTTCATTTCACTTGGCAGTCCATTGACAAAGTTTGAAGTATAATAGGCTTTAGAAATTTGGGAAGAGATTGCATGTGTGTGGAATGAATAAATTGTGGATAGGCTGCCAAATCTTGAGCAATGTAGAATGCATACGCATATAGGCTTTTTGATGCTGATTGTATTGTGCACTGAATGAGTTGATTTTGTTAAAAACATTAATGACACTCATTGGTAGAGTAATAAAATTTCATAATTTTTGGTGGAAATTTCCTTTGCTTGCAATTTCAATGTTGTGTGTGCATGGTACTCAAGACCTGAATTTTCTCTGCTTATCAACTGTAAAATTATTTTTTTGCTCAGTCGAAAGCGTGATATGTGGTAAAATAATGGCACATCATCCAATAGGGTGCCTAGACTAGAGTCTTTGATCAGGGTACGCCAATTTTTTTAAATCAGGATTTTAATCACGATTTAAATCACTTGATTTTTAAAAAAATCATTGATTTAAATCACAAAATTAAAATTTTGTTTTTACTTTACATAACTTCAATGATATTTAAGCAAAAGTAACGTGGTATGATATGCATGTTATTGATACGGCCAAGTTCTTCATCAAAATAAGTATAGAAGATCTTTGGTAAATACAGGCTCGAACTTAATATCTAGATACGGTGAAGAAAGAAAGCTGTTCTATTTCTAGATTTTGTGCATGGAAAAAATTTCAGAAAAATATAGGGAGTTGAAAACTCATAGATATAACTGCGCTAAGTATTTTCAATGGGGCATCAGGGTTCACCCTGATAAAAAAAAAGAAATTAGTTTTTGTATAAAGGTTTGAATTCTGTGCTCCTAATTTTTGATTTAAAATAATAGATGTTGTACCGACATAAACATCATTGGTCTTGAAATTTTAGTAAGAAAAGTGAAAAAGTCTAAAGCTTGCTTGTTTTTTACCAAAACTCTGTGAAAGAATAAAAGTGTGTAAATTATTAAGCGACATCATGGCAAGTCAGAAACACATCATAATAAATGCATGCATTTAATTACACAAGAAACAATCTTGCCAATAGAATATGTTTTTCTTTTAGTTGATGCTGAATGACCCTTTGATTGTACATTGAGTGAATTTTGAGAAACCTTGTACCCACATGTGATACTAAATCGCCACTAGGCATTCATTTTAGGGGGGGAGGGGAGAACTGTCATGAATAAAAGCACTTTTCTATGAGAGCAATGTTAATCCATGAAGTTAATTTGGGCTGAATGACCTTCAACGTGACATAAACACAGAGAATTTTTGTGTTCATATATTTTGCTTCTAGTTTGTTAGTTGTTTATTATTCATCAATGCTGAATTAATTTTGAGAGATTAGGTGAAAGAAATAGGTAGATGATGTGAAAACATGCATTCTCAATGATTAACAACATTTTTCTTAATTAATAAGCAGTCAGTTAACTTTAATAAAAAAAATCATGATTTTTTCATACCTTGTCTTTGATATAAGTCCCGGGGAGTCCCCCCCCCCCCCCCTATATTGAAGAACAAAAAATGATAATTGTCTCAACGTCGGGCTGGAGCCATGTCCATAGGTAAAATTGCGAGATTATATAAAGATTCTTTTTGTTATGTGAATGCAATGCAGTAGAAGTGCAAAGAATGAATTGAATATACTGTATATATAACGTATGATGACGAGATGTTTTAGCACAAGATGAAAAAAGCCATTCAAATTGAAGGAATTGGTATATTTGAATGGGATAAATTTATCCTCATGAAGGGGATTTTTTTTTTTGGTACAGAAAAAAAATTAGTTCAAATTTGTCAATAGATGGTGCCGCATGAAAGCAAATCAGGAGTGGTTTGATCTGAACTTTCCTCTAATCTCTTATGTGTCCAATATTTTCATAAAGTTTACCGGCGATTCATGGCTGAAGTAAAACAACTTAACCAATAGTGCTTTATCCACCAATGTCAACAACTTAATGAAAACCTTATGTACGCGCCAATAACAGGAAAATCAGAAATAAGCTTTTATTCGTACACTCTACATTTTATGACTATTGTTTGTATATTTTCAGTGATTTGCTTTTGTGCGTGCTCTCTATCAACAAAAATTTGAACTAAATTTTTATATACCCAAAAAAAATCTTCATTTTGAGAATAACTTTTTCTCAAACTGTATTCAAATATACCAATTCCTCCAATTTTCATGAATTTTTGAACTATTTATGATTTTTATGGGACACTCTATACATTAAATCTTCAGATTGCTGTAATTTGCTTTATGAGTGTTTTGCAAGATAAAAAAATTTGTTGAATATATTTTGGCAGTCGTGATTGGCATTCTTCTAAATTCAATGATGCTCTACGATGGGGTGCACAACTTCCAGCCTGCCAAGGGGTTTCATTCGGCCTGCGAAAGGTTTCCGGTAGAAAAGTATCAATATACATTCCAACGTATCAATACATGCCATGATAAATACTTGGCTGACCGCATTCCCTTGGGATCCATATGAGACATCACCAATCCAGAGCATCGTCAAAGTTATGTAAAGTCGCTAATTATGACCAAAAATTTGTGAAAGGCTAGTAATATTACCAATTATAGCCAAAAAAACTGTCAAAAAGTTTGTAAAGTTGCCAACTATCACTAAAAATTGCTGAGTTTGTGCATTTACTATGCATTCAGTTATTTCATTGCTCTATGCATTCAGAAGTTCATTTATGTGTAGAGTTACGTGAATATCGCATTACACTGATTCTTGTTATTATATTAAATCCGTCACTGACGGATTAAATAGGGGGTGGTCGCCCCCAGAGCAAAAAATAAAATATTCTTTGGGGGAGGATATCTCATACCCCTAGCCCCCCCCCCCCCCTACCCTAGTTTGCTGCATCTTCCAACCAACTGCCCCCACCCACAAAAATGCATTAATTTGCCACTGATGCACTACTTACAAAATTTTAATTAAAATAATCTTGACTATAACTGAAATTTCGAATAAAAACAACATATGTTTTAGTGCTTTTCGTTTTTTTTTTTAAAACAACTCAAATAATATTAAAGAGTGTTTATTAACTAGCCTATAGGGGTAAAGTGAAGGCTAATGGGACAAATTTTAGTTTTTGATTTTTTCAAAGTAAAATAAGCAAATTTGAATTTTCTTTTCGTTTTATTGACGAACAATTGAACATACATGTTATACAATAATAAAAAAAAAAAATTCAAAATAAATAATTTTAATTGCTTTGGCTGTGATGATCAATTATGTACATCAACTCTGGTGTCCCATTAGCCCCAGGGGACAAGTCTACTCTGTAATATGAAATCACAAACTCAAAAAGGGCCAGTTTCTATGCAACGGAAATTGGTTACGATTTTGGGTCAAGTTTTCATTTAACTCGTGAATATATCGGGAACCGTTTGACCCATCGGTACCAAGTTATGTGTATGTGGGTGGTAAAGTATGTGCTAAAAGTATGTGAAGTGGGTCCCGGGTAATTGGTTGGGGGCCCTGGATTTTATTCGTTGGTAAAATGAATACAAATGGAAAATTTGTAAGGCCCTCACGGGGGGGGGGGGGGAATGTCCGACAAGCTTCCAGGCTCCTCCCATGGAAAAGTTGACAGGTTTCATTTTGGGGCCCCCGGATGAATCTCATTGATTTTTGTTGTTTAACACTGTAAAATTTGCAACATCAGTAGCCCGGGGTAAAGGCAGCCTGGGTCCCCCGCTAAAAGTCTGCGTATTGGGTCCCCGCTACTGGATGTGGGGGACCTGGATTTCATTCGTTGTAAAATGAATAAAAATGAAAAATTTTCGTGTCCCTCACAGGGGGATGTCCGACCAGTCTCCAGGTCGGGCCCCCATGGAAAAGTTGACAGGTTTCATTTCTGGGGGCCCGGATGAATCGTATTGTTTTTTGTTGTTTTACACTGTAAAATTTGCAAGAGTGGAAGCCCGAGATAAATCTAGTCTGCCCCCCCCCCCGCTAAAATTCTGTGAATTGGGTCCCGGGTCCTTGGGGGGGGGTCCTGGAATATATTTGTTGGTAAAATGAATACAAGTGAAAATTTTTCGTGGTCCAGGGCTCCAGTCTGGGGACCCCCATGGGGAAGTCTTCAGAGCGTACTTGATGAATCGTATTTGTTTTTTGTTGCTTTATTATTGTAAAATTCGTCAGTAAGCTGATGCTTTCACATGTCACTCTTCATAGCACTCTGATGACGTGGGACGAAATAAACAACATATGTTGTGAAGAGAAGGGGGGGGGGGGGCTGGCTGTCAAAGTGTCAAAGGTGGAGGACAGGGGCCCCCAGTAAGAAAAATAAATCCACAAAAAACTGGCTATATGCTATGAAATGTTATTGTCCTTGGCATATGCCTATTGCCCTATAAGCATGCTGAATATAAATTTTTGTTTTGAAACAAAATTTCTTTTGAATAGGTTTACAATTATGATTATTTGGACAGTATTTCAACATTTGATTTCCTTATAGTTTGATTTACTCAGGCAAAACTATTTAACTTTGCTCGAATTATTTGCAACGAATTATTTATCGAACCATTATTATTATCCAACCATTTGAGAGTATGCTGGGAGTCTTCGGTACTCAATGTTGATCATATGGTAAGCAGTGGACATCGGAATATCGTAAATATTTTTAATGAAGTAGAGTTGAAGGGGATTGAAAACACATCTGAACTAACATCACAAATTTTTGAGCCGAAAAGAAAGGATGGGAGTATAGTTCGATCAAATACCCTGATTTTGTTCCTAAAATTTTAGAATCGTGTCAATGGGGAAGGGGTATAAAAATTTATTGATGCACAGTTTGAAAAAGGAGTATGCCTGATCTGACAAAACTATTTTGTTTCATCCACATTATTTTCTATGTAAAATATTGTTTCAGTTAAGTATGCAATCCCCAGTTGGGCATATCTTTCTCCACTATATAGCCAAACTTGTAGAAAATCTGAAAAATAATGCATCAAATAAATCAGAAATACCTCTAAATCACTGCTACATGTCCCATACAAGTGTAATAATTAGACCCCACAGGCTGAAAATTTGTATTTTCGGAATCTGAACAGCACACATGTTTATCACAAAAAAATTTAACTGACATTTGTGAAAAGTAAAATGTTCAAAGTATACAAATAAGCAGTATCTTCACCCATGTAAAGAAATTTAATAATTCAAAATCATTAAAAACACACACACACACGCACGCACGCAAAACTTACTGTATTTTAACATGTGTAAGAGGATTTTTGTCAAAAATTGGAGAATTGAAAAATAGGAGGACAGGTTTCTTATGCATTGATAGTATTATAGATATATGTTTTAAATTTTTTCCCTCAAATTTTAAGCCCAAAATATCAGTGGCGTTCCTTATACACAAGGGTTATTTTTACACATTAAAATACGGTGCTTATCAGGGTGGAAAACGGATTTTCGTCTTTCTTTTTCCTCTAATAATCAGGAATGGTTCACTTTTTGTGATTAATGACAGTATCTTGATTGTTGTCATTCAGATTGTGAAAGAAATATTTAAATAAAAACAAAACAAATACTAAAATGTATTTAAATAAGCACTAATGCCTTGTCCCATTAGCCCCCTCCCCTCACTTTCCCCCATCCCAATTATGAAAATTTTATATGCCAGTACAGTATCAATTTTGCAATCGCCATAGCGACTGTGCACGTGGAACTTGTCAAGCCTTGGTTATAGCCATATTGTTTGGTTATGCAATGTGATTTTATTCTACTATGATGATTATGCATTGTTTCCATGTAGGTCTGGAACGTTGATGATGAAGGACAACTTGTCAAGTCTTGTTATATTCAGGTAACAAATACAGATTTAGTCCTCCATCAAAGAGGTGAATCTGCAGTTCTCTGGCCTTTGCAATGTCTACGCAGATATGGTTTCGACTCTGATTTGTTTTCATTTGAGTGTGGGAGGCGATGTGCTACAGGTCCCGGAATTTATGCATTCAAATGCAAGAGAGCGGAATCACTCTTCAACTCCTTGCAAGAAGCATTGCAAACATTTTCTGAGAGCGAATTAGGGCTCAGCAGTACCAATGGTCCGGAAGTCGCCGAAAGCTTAACAAATGATGATGCGGAAGAAATATTAGATGATGGTTTTGATTATGGAATAGATTCGCAGCCCAGCACTTCCACTGGAATAAAAAAAATTCCTAAGCCGGAGGTCACCGTTCCTTCAGCACCAGAAGAAAGCCAGAGCTCTTCGTCTACTCAGTCCATTATTCCTAGAGCTTCTTCATCTACGCGCAGACATGCCAGTAAGAAGAAGAGTTTGCCCTGTTTGCCGAAATGTTTCCCAGATCCATATGCGAAGATGCATGACTATGGGTCTCAAGTTCTTCCACGATGTTGTGTCATTGGGACTTGTATAAATGCATCAAAACATTCCATGAATGAGAAGGCACTTCAAAGTACAACGTGTGGCTCCTGTCGAACCTGTTCTTTGAATATGTGCGTAGTTCGACCAGCCTATGCAAGTTCTATAGGTGCGACCGACAGTGAAGAACGTGCTAGGCAGGCAGATTACGGCAATGTTCTCAATTCTATCGGTGTTCCTAGGCAATGTGTTCACTGTTGCTGTGACTTCAAACCATCGAAGCCGATGAGTTCTTGCTCCGCCGACGATTGCCCTTTGCATTTTAACAATTGCGTGGACCAGGTGACCAATTATGCTAAGCTGGACAAACATTTGAGGAAGGAGTATTCTACCACGCTGAAGCTCAAAAGGATGAAGAGCCAACAGCCTGTAAGATAATGATAAAATATATTTTTCAGTTATTTTTGTTTGCGCATTATATTATGGGTAATTATGAAATATATGTATACCATTAGTGTTTTTTCATCATGATTTCAACAAATATTTCGGCTGATATATTTGTTTTTTATGCTTTCATTTTAACAGGTGAATTTTTCATCATATGCACATCTTTATAATAGAATTCCGACACCTACAAAAAAATGGCCTTTTGCAGAGAAGCACACCAAAAGCCCTTCATGGAGATCATTGCCGCAATTCCGTACCATATCATCTGTCATTAAGCTTATGCCGAAAAGGTCAGCTTCACATTTTTATTCCAATGCAGGGAGTTCGGTTTCAATGAAGGCAACAAAAACATCTTCCGAAATTTGGTTGAAAAAAAGGAAGAATGAGATTCAGAAAAAAATTTATTCTTCCTGTCCGGATGGGACAGAAGAAACTAGTTCTGTGGGTGAAGTGATGACGACTCCACCAGAGCATATGCCTTCCGAAAGTTCTTCTGTGGAGAATAAAGCAGCAGGAGAAGGAGGAGATGATGATGAGGGTGGTGGAAGCTGCCAAGCAGAGTCAGCCAATATAGAGAAGAAAGTACTTTCAGATTCAGTTGGCAGCATTATTCTTGTTGACAGTGATGAATTCGTTAATAAGACAATACAGTGCGACAGCCTTTCATCAGTTAGCAGTTGATTATTAATCAATGACAAGAACCAAAAGCTGCTCTCTGCAACTGTGTTGTATTTTTATTTTGAAAATGTTTATTTTGTAGGTACAATATTTGGTGGCAGAGGTTTATGGAAGTGAATGCTGTGGTTAGTATTGATATAGGTATTGTGTTTAATCCATCTAAGAGTCTATGAAGTTTTTTTTTTTTTGTTATTATTGTAGGCAGATTTATTTCATTGAAAGCACAATTTTTCAAATTTATGATTTACTTTGATGATGTATAATGTAAAGTTATTTATGATTCATAAATTAGTTGAATTCATGATTTATCAATTGATATCTGTGATAGGGATTAGTTTTTGTTTCTCTAATCAAAATATGAACTTCACTGATCTAGTGATGGTGTTGTCACAATGTCATACACAGAATGAATACACAATATATTATTTTAATTGAAAGTTATTTTAATGAAAATTTTAATTGAAAGTTATTTTAATGAAAATTTTATTGAAAATTATTTTAGCAGAAAATTATTGCTGTTTTCTCAGAGATTTTTAGTGATGATTTTGTTCCAGAATTTTTGTACAATTTTTCAATCTGTGATTTCGAAAAAGGAGGTATTAGGAGATATAGACGAATCTGTAAGTTTTTTTCTGTTTTTTTTGTGAAACTCATGCAAAACACTTGAGTTTTTGTATTGAACTTTGTGTTAGAAATATTACTTCTGATCTACTTTTTTATGAATCTCTGTTCATCATGTTTTATTAATTAATTAATATATTTATAGTTGTTTGTTCAGCTTCCTCAGTTGAGTCGATTTCTGCACGATGTCTGTTTATGTTTTTTGTGTTGGGCATCCCCCAACCTCAAAGTGGGGATGCAACTTAGTTTTACTTTTAAGAATACTTTCTACATCGTTGAATCGCTCCACAAATTAACTTACTTATTATTAATTGAAAAAATTGCTGGTAATATATATTGAGCACATCTCTATATACACACACACACACATATTTCTAATTAGAATGTACTGAAAGAGTTTTATGCAACCCATTCACTTGTTAGAGAGTAAAATTATCCTGAATCGTTCAGTGTGAATGGTTTTTTTTGCAAAGTTGAAAAGAGGGAAAGTGATATTGAGAATGAAATGATATTGAAATGAAATTGTTCAGAGGCCATGATTAAGAAAATTTTATCATCAGTATCATGTCAAATGTTGATCAAGGTGGATTTCAAAGGTTTTTAATTTACAAGTTATGTGTAAATTAATGTGTTCAATTAATTTGCAAATTTTTTAGAAATTCAAAATTTTTTTTGTACTTTAATGCAATATAACACGAATCAAATTTTTTTTGTGCATACAATGTGAAAAAAATCCTTAAATACTTTTTTTTCATATGTAGAAATTTTCATGATGCTAAGAATGTTTTTTAATATTAATGATGCCCATTTATATTAAAAGCTGTTTAAATTAATACAGTGAAACCTGTGTGAGAAACGAAACCTCTCCAGACTGGAATAATATTCCGTTTTAGACAGATTTCCGTATAAAGGTGTATATCAAAGCGCTAATCATTAATGGAACTATCTCTTGATTCTGTTCAAGCTTCTCAGTCTCATACAGTGGCTGTCTTGGACAGGTTTCAGAGTACTATAATTTCCTTTATAGTTAAAACTTACACATATAGTTTAGGAAATATAGTACCTCTAGTTGTCTTCCTGACAATAGCAGCACAGCTGTTTTTTTTTTCATTTTTACTGAGGAAATTTTTACATAATTTAGCATTTTTTGAAATATAAAATTTAGCTGCTGACCAGGAATTTTAAATATTGTTTTATTCCAAGATTTAATGCAATATTGATGAAAGGAAATGACGATAAATTCTACTATTGATATGAGTATAATGCTTGTGCTTCTTTTTTCAAGCACAGTTTCAAATAATTCCACCTAATCCCAATTCTGACTAGACTAATGGTTACAATATAGTAGGTATGTAGTTTGCTGAACTTTCCCACAGCTACAGGTTTTTTTTGGGGTAGTCGACAGTGTGTGCAGTAGGTCTGTGATTGCAAAGCTGGATTTTTTGGAATCAGCCGCTGTCTAGGTCTATTATAAAATGTTGATTCTTAAGCTCTTGGAAGTTACACTAATATCACCAACAGTTATGAAACAGTGATCAATTTAGTAATACTATAGTCATGCCTCCCCTCCCTCCCCAAGGGTAGAGCTGACAGGGCCCCCCAGACGATTCTCATCATTTTTTTTTTGTTCATTGAGGGGACCCCCAAAAGATTCCAGCCTAGGGGTCCTATTCCCGGATGTGGGGGGCCATGACTCTAGTTGTATAGTGTTAGATTTTATGCTGGTAGGGGGAAATTCCTCCTTCCATTCTCGTTATGGATTTGTGCAGGAAGTTTATAAATCGTAAAAAAAAGAATCGCACTTTCAAACTTTGAGGTTAGCAAATTTCACATATCAGTATGATACTGTTATTACATTAACTAAAAAAAATCGTGTAACCAGTTTGTACGCTTTATGCAATGCATTAAATTAATATAAATATTTATCATAAATAAATAAATACTGACTTAGAAACTTGAGTGTATTTGGCTTCTGTGATTTCATGGATTCTAATGAATTTATAACAAGATTCTGTGTAAGAAAACGTGTAAAAATATACCTTTTTCCTACCCTTTTTTTGGTGAATTTTTATTATTTAGATCATTTTGACTATTAATTAATTTTCATTTACAACCACTGTAGTTAGATGAAGGATTATCAATTTATTCTAATAATTGTCTCTTTGAAAATTAAGTTCGTATTTTTCTTATTTATGAAAGTGGTTTCACCGTATAGGCCTACAGTATATGCACTGTGTCAAATGGGGCATTCGTCATGTATTTTAATTGCATGCCACTTGAAAATATGACAAAACATCAGTTTCGATCAGCTGTATAGGTTTGTTTATTTGATGATAATGTAGTGCCGAAATCAACGTTTTCTTGCGTATTTCTCATTTATATCTTTGTGTGTTATTTGGTTGAGGTAAAATGAATTTTAAAACTGATTATGTAATATTTTAACTAAAAAAATATTTTTGGTAAATGTCAAAAAATTGAGTGTTTTCACAAAACATTTATGAAAAACAAGTTGTGTGTTTTTTTCTTCCAACATCTACATTGAAGGAAATTGTACTTGAGTATAGGAACTGCAGTTACTGACTTGTAAGATAAAGTGTATGGAACGAAAATGCAAAAGTTTAGCCATTATAGATTAAGAGAATCACATTGATTATAATATAGAAAAGTGTTTATAAAGAAGGTTATTCGGCTGTTATTAGTAACTTACACTGAGATGTTTGTTACTATATAGAATGAGGTCATGTAAGGATGTTGTCGGAAACAGAAATATATGTATCGATCTGTAGAATCTTGTTCATTCACAAAAAATATGGAAATTTTCAAATATAGGTATTGTTAAGAAGTCTCATATTCTATATCATGGTTAATTCTGATATGCGTTAGAAGCACTTTTGCGGCTTATCGGAGATAATTACATATTATATAAGCCTTCTCCATTGATCTTTTTAAAAGTCCTCAAGGATTTCAGAATTTGAAACTTTTAATGCAAAGAAATAAAGTTTTTTCATAGAAATTATTAAAATGCGAGTATATGCATGTTACTGTAGCTTGTAGGGAACAGAAAATATATAAGGAAAGTATGTATTAGGTCATTTCAAGCCATAGCTTGTTCGAATTTCAAACTGCACTGAAAAATATTGTAAGATTGATTTAAAAACAGATGCATTACTAGATTGTTACTGATAATTATTTATACTCACGTGTTCAGAAATAATTCAATGTTATAACATATTCTATATTTTAATCAACTTATCAAACTTTTGAACTAAACAAGAACTGTATTTATATCGAGAGTAGGTGAAAGGAGATCACTATATCACATCTGTGTTATTTATGTTGATGTTACGTTCCATTATTTTTATGCATATTGAGTGCACTTTCCATGTGGAAATATTGTCATATCAAGAATATTTTTATCTATTTTAATTTTAGATACTACTAATGGAAGTTTTATATTGTTCGCGATGCAGATATTCCTGAAATCAAAGACACGGTCCGAGCGAAGAAATTTTTTTGCCTTCAAATTAGGTAGGGATATTTAGTAATTGGACATCGGGTATGGAGATGGTTATTCAAAGCGAAGAACGAAACCTCATTCTCTCGCGAACTCCTCTTGTTAACAGGTAATGAAGCATACAATGGCCACGAAAACTATTCCACGTGCTTTTGAAAAGAAAAAGTTAGAGACAAGGCCGCAAGTCTTTTGGGCATAGAATGTGCCGCGTGAGCTGCGGAATTTCCAGTGTGCTGTACTGTGGAAATGAGCGAATACAGTACATGTTCAGTCCCAAAGAGTACAGTATATACAGTCAAATCTCGATTAGTCGAATCCGTCGAACGAACATTGAAGGTTCTTGGGCTTACTAAACTTCGACTTAAAGAGATATTCGAATTATCGCGAATTAACTGTATATTTGTGCGAATATTAATCTTTAATAAAGAACAAGTTTATATATATATATTAAAAAAGTGTACATTTTGTCTTTAAACAGATTCGTTTAGCAGTAAATACACAAATAATCCGAACTTCGTATGGGAACTCTTGCTTAAGTAACGGCGTTATAGTACTATAGAACTGTGACTGTTTGGGCCGCTCTAGGAGGGGCGCCAAATCCGAGTCCGAAAGGAAAAAAAGCTTTGCCAACGAAAAAAACGAGGTCGGAAGCGAAAAAAATTATTTTTTTTCTAGAGATATATATAATTTCTAGATGATTTTTTTTTCTCGAGCCGCTCCTGATTGTCTTATGTCCAGCTGGAATCACAGTCTGTCACAAACATCACGTGTGTACAAAGAAGAGTTTTCGAGAGAATGGAAAAACGTTGAAATTACTAGGTATGAGTTGTGATTAGCATCACTCCGCTCAATCAGTCTTCGAACCAAATAAAATCACGTAGGGCCTACAGTGGATCCCGCTTATAACGCTCCCTCTTAGAACGTTTTCCCGGTTGGTACGACTTATTTCCATCTTTCAGTTATAGTCACCGAAGTTAAAGTGTTTTCCCGCTTACAACGTTTTTTCATGGAGGGTTTTTTTTTTGAAAAACTTTGTAAGCAGGATCCACTGTATCCGATTATTTACTGATCTGATTATTTACTGGCTATGTAGTACAAAGGTTTTTAACAGCTGGTTGATGCGGAGATATATTTTCAATTTTATTCAACTGCTGCTGCGGGGAATCGAACTCATGTCCTTTCACTTTCCGGGTGAACGCACTAGACTACAGAGGCAACGAATATCTCAATCTTTCCTTGGAGCTCGTTGTTGAATGTTGAATTTTCTCTCTTTGGGGTCATTCAAGTATTACGTCAGCATCGGGGGGGGCGGGGTTGAAGGTTGCTTACGTCATCAACCACCCTTTTTGACGATATGAAATATTCTAAGCTGCTGACGAAATTTTGCTGACAAGGGAGGGGGGGGGGGGAAGGTCAAAAATGGCTAAAAATCTGCTTACTTAATACTTGAATATGGCCCCTTTCCAAAAATATACCTTCGCATCAACCAGCTGTTAAAAACCTTTGTATGGATAGCGGAGAGATATCATTCTCGAATGGTTATATAGTGCCTAGATTTGTTCATTAATTGTTCTAGTCATTTTATAAATTTTTTATTATTATTATTGATTGGATTGTGTTATCGTAAAAAGTGTGTTTTGGTAATGTAGCTCATCGAGTCATACGTTGTTACGTTTTTGTAGCTTTTTGGTTGTTCGTATCTTATTAAACACTTGTTACTTTTACGTATTCATTTGTGATGCTTTACTGAGGAAATGTGGGGATTTTTTTTGAAACTTTCTGAAACTGTTCTTGGGCATTTTTAGTAGTTTCAAGCAGAGAAGAGCGGGATTGATGTCTGGGTAGCTTCCGAACATTCATTCATTTATTCGTATGGTTAAATTCTTCCATTTTATTCTAAATTTTCTGTTTCAGTGGCATTGACGAGGTATCTCGCCTCTTATTTTAGCATCGACAAACCAAGATATTTTGTAAAGATGATTTCTCAAATGTGTAACACTTTTTCCTTATATACTGTACTCCTTAGTTTGCGCTTGCTAAAAATCGGACGAAAGTGTACTTCGGTAAAAAAGATATGACATTTTACAGTGATTTCTGCTGTGCCCCTTAAAGGGTTAAGGATTGCCACATCATAAAAAATAAAAAGTTATTGAAAACATATTTTACATCCTTTATGTGTGATTCACATCGCATCTCTGCTCATTGTTTTCCACCGCTACTGAACCACACATACACCTCGTCTTGGGTGCATGTCGGAATGTTCGTTCATGTGTTGTGTGAACTTAAATGGAAGATTGTTTTCGATGAATGCTTGTTATGTGTTACTCACAAATGCTACTACTAAACCATACATGTACCTCGTTCATATTCCTCTGCGGAACCTCTAACGAATTGGTACATGCGGGAATGTGTGTGTACGTGTAGTGAAACCTGACGTAAAGTTTGTTTCTGTGTAATGCTTGTTATGTGTAGTGCTGTCATCTGCCACCAGTTTACTCACAAATGCTGCCATCTGTCCTCCGAACCCGGAAGCAGACTAATTGGCAGGCTATTTTTTGCTCGTAGTGCCGGAATATTTTAAATGTTGCAGAACCCGATTCCTCTCTGTGGAAGGACTTCTTTTAAATGGGAGATCGGCTCGCATTTGCTCCTTGAAATTGGAAAGCCAACTTTACAGCGGACCAACATATGCCAGATGGGTCTTCGTGATATGAGTCCACGATGATGCCCATACGATCGCATATAGTGGCCATTGTTTTCTACTGCGTTAAAAACGTCACCTTACAAAGTCATAGATTCGGGATAGAAATTGTTTTACTTACCAATCATATAAAAATGATATTTTGGGTCTCCTTTCTCCACATCCTAGAAGGAGATTCTAGATTTTCTGAAATTTCTCTCGGAAAAAGTTATTTTTCTTATTTAGTACTTTATAATTAAAGTTCCTCTTTGAAATGACTATAGAAGGAAAACTACTAGACAAAATGTTATCAAGCTTGATAATAGTTTACCGGAGGTGTGTGATGGGATTCAATTTTCCGCAAAAAAAAAAAAAAAAAGAAGTAAAACCTCGATACCTCATGTTATCGAAAAATTATGACGACTTAAGCGGAGTGCCATCAGTCTCAGTGTGCAATATTGTGAAAATCATATAAATTTAAAATACAACATTTATTAAAATATGAATCAAATTTACAATATATCAATAGAATTTATAGATTGCAGAAGAAAAAAATAATAGAATTTTTTTTTACCTTTTTTGCGCTCTTATTACTTAACTTACTATGGTAAAATATACTAGTACACTGAGAAATTGATTTTTCTGGATGTTATGCCGAAACTAATATTTGGAAAGAAAAGTGATTTGTCTTCTCCGGGAATCGAACGCGGATTCCCTTGCATACCGGGCAAGTGCGCTAACCAATACACCAGAGACACACTTTTCAATTTCTTCTAATACGCATTAGTAGCGTGAAGCGCCGAGTGGAGTCGGCAGCCTCCCTTAACTACAACGCCAACTGGGGCGAAAATTGGGAGACTGCTATGATTCCACTCAGCGCTTCACGCTACTAATGCGTGCTATAAGGAATTGAAAAGTGTGTCTCTGGTGTATTGGTTAGCGCACTTTCCCGGTATATGCAAGGGGACAAACCACTTTTCTTTCCAAATATCATTTTGGGCATATATAACATCCAGAAAATTCAATTTCCAGTATATTTCAGGCCAAAAAAATACCGTCTCTTCATATACTGATTTATACTAGTAATTTTCAATTCAGACTAATCAGGGCAACTGCTGGAAAATAGTTGGCTTTTCTTCACAACAGAATTATTGCACATTAATTTTACAAATAACACGAAATTTATAATTTTAGTGTTTTAATTCTTCATCAGTAGTTCATGATACAACTAAAGGTAATCTCGAACACAGGACCGATTTTTGTCTTGAAGGGGGGGGGGGGTGCCTGGGCAGAAAAATAAACATTAGAAGATCTCAACTTTGGAAAGAATGTCTGGTTTTTAAACAGATATTTTGTTTAAATTTGAAGCCCTAAAGTAGTGAGGGCCCATGCAGAAATCAGGTCTAGCTCGAACAGTCCCTTACGTTTCAAAAACCGTAATCGACAAATGAACATCCCCAGCATAACTTCCGTTACTTAAACTGTTCCGTTTTGTTACATAGGCTTTTATGGTGACTCTTAAGCATATGGCAATGCTGTTAACAAACTATTTTTTTAAAGGAAGCCATAAAAATAATCTGTTCCTCTCTCTGAAACTTTTCCATAGTGACGAGTTAATCGAAATCAGCGACGAGTAAACGAGGGTTTAATAACATTGTTGTCTATGAAAGCCGGAAGGGCCTATAGAAAAACGACGACTTAAGCCTAGTGACGACTTATCGAAGTTTTACTGTAGTTCAAAAAATCACCACCAGAGGGGAATGGCGCCGTATGAAATATTGTTAAACGAATAAAGACATGAAGACATCGGCTTCGTTTTTAATCGTTTCTAAAACGTGTTACAAAGCATGTTCAATGTGGCTTCCACCATTTTCTGAAAGCAAGTTAAATCGCATTACTGCGTTCTCAACAGTAGCTTTTAGCATATCGGGAGGAATGTTACGGACATGTCGGTGCATCGTATTTTTCAATTCCACCAAATTGTTTGTGTTATGTTTTAAACCGATGTCTTCATATCTTATTTCGCTTAACAATATTGCATACGGCGCTATTCCCCGCTGGTGGTGAGTTTGTGAACTATTCTTTTTTTTGGCGGAAAATTGAATCCCATGTGATCTCCTATAAACTATTACCAAGTTCGATAACATTTTCTCCAGTAGTTTTTTATGGCCTTTTCAAAGTAGAACTTTAATTATAAAGACCCTGTAGACCACCGTATATAATTCCACCGTACGATAGTCTGGCCCGTTCAGTGATCTGGCGGTTTCAGGCGAAGGCCCATCTCATATTCCAAGTTATTTCTAACTGATAAGCCCCACAAGCAGAAAACTTACACATCTCAGATCATGATAAGGGGATGGCGTTTTTAGGCGGACTTCCTTCGTGTGTGAAAGAGGAAAACATGCTATTACGTGCCAGGGCATGACTTCCATATGTGGGTGTTCAAGCATCACTAGAATTCAGAAATCTAAAACAATTCCGATGCTCCTTCTCCAAAGTAGAAATTTGGAACAGGGGCATCGGCATGTTTTAGATATGTGGGTGCTCGTCTTGAGCTTAAAATTGGAAATTCTGATTTCTGAATTAATTCTGGGGATGCTCGAACACCCACAGCACGACCGTTTTTTTTTCAACTGCCTTTCTGCGGTTTCGGTAATCCGGCACGCGATCCTGGCTATAGGAGCTGGGAACCTGGGGGGATATTTGGGCCCCCCAACAATTTTGTGAGTTGGCTGAGTGTCCCTCTTTCCCATAACTCATGAATATACAAGGCAACACACCATTTCGACTCCTGAGTAAGGGGTCGAGTCCTGTATATATGGGACGGACGAACGGCGTTAATTTCCATGTTTTTTTTCCAGTTTTGAAAATAGTTTAAGGGAGGGGGGAAAAAAATCCGAGCCGCGATTGTTTGGAGCGATCAATGATTACTTGGGATGATGATGAGCAGTGTCCCCGCCCCACATCCGAGCGGATTAGTGTGAGAGAGAGCGAGAGAGAGACATTGTCTCTGATGAATGAACAGACACCTGAATTCGTAGAGCTAAAGAGAGAGAGAGAGAGAAAAAAAAAAGCCAACAACAAGGTGCATGGCAGAAAAGATCGAGGGGCTTCCGATCGGTTTTCCTCTTTTCTGGACAAAAACGGAAGCCTCTGTCTCTTGGTTGGACGTAACACGCTACCGCGATATTTAAGTTTACATTGGAACAGGTGATACAATAAAAGTGAGCGGCATTTACATGATGTACGTGTATTCGTCCAAATCAGGACTTATCCCTGCATTTTGTTCATTCAAAGACACACAGTAGCAGTCTCTCTATTTTTTTCCCCACCTCGCAGTCGAAAACTCGGCTTACCAAATATGTTGACCACCGAAGGAATGCTAATGAATCGAGTTGAATCCATCTCCGACTAGGCCCTGTCGGGTCTTGTTGTAGGCGTCGGACTCTTTCCTATATCAACGGACGGTAAGTACATTTATTACCGTTATCCGATAGTGGCGGGGGATCAACTAACTGATGATTCGTTACAGCGTTGTAGTTTGAAAAGCTAGGGGCAAAATAACTATGAACTAAACTATTCCATAAACCAGTGAATGTTAAACTGGCCAAATCGGAAAATAAATTGGTGCAGTGTTTCTCAAAGTGTGCGTCGCGGCTCCTTGGGGCGTCGCGATGAGCTGTCGATATTGATCTATGCTTATTCAGATCTATGAAGTGGCTCTTTTATAGAATATCTAGGGAATGGCGAATAAGCAATGACTAAGGCAAGGGAGCCGTGGGGGGCAAAAATTTGGAAGGCTATCGAGCTAGTGGTTTAAAAAAAAGAGAAGTTATTTTTTTTTCTGGTTGTACGAGTGTCGTCAGAAGCGGATTTATGATTTTGCCGCCCTTTGGCAATTCAAGTCGAATTTTCTAGATACTCGTATCTCAAACTTAGAGTCTTAAGGTAGCTCGTGTAAATTCACCTAACTCACTCTTTTGGCCATTTCCATGCTCCTCCCCTCTATAAGTCACTTTTTTTAATCATTTACATGTTTACACACTCTTTAGGTCACTCTTTTAGTCTCTCATTAATCTGTGGTCTACCTCACTCTCTAGGTCACTCTTTTGGTGATTCACTGACCTGGTACTATACTCTCTAGGTCACTCATTTGGTAAGTCACTGACTTCGTTGGCTCATCGCTCTCTAAGTCACTCTTTATGGTCACTCCCATGCTTTCACATACTCTAACTCAAGGGTGGCCAACTTCTCTCTGTTCAAGGGTCAACATAATGGTAAGACGGAGTGTCACGGGCCGCATCGGGGACAAAACTCCGGCACGTAAGCCTCATCCCTCCCTCAGAAGGATTGATTCTAATTAACTATATTACGTTTAATTAAATACTAATTATAAATAATTATTAACTGAACTCTTCATTTTTTGGAAAAGAGTATTCAATATGTTCTCTCACAGACAAAAAAGTGAAATCAGCGCAGAAGGAAACTGCGTAAATAGCTTCACCGTGATCTACAATTTTATACCAGAGAGACAAAACTAAGTTATTTTAAGAAAACTTTTCCATCTTTCTTTTCTTTCAGTTAATTGTGATTGTTAATGCTTTAACTAGAGTGGAGAATATTATATTTCATAATACGTTTAAAGTTTATCAAAGAAAAAAATAATTCGAAATTTGTGAATTCGAAAATTCTGCATTCAGGGCCGTCTTAAGAGTATCATGGGGCCCCCGAGCCAAGTGGTTTTTCGGAAGCCCTACCTGGTGAATTCTAGAAAATTTCAACCGGATCTCATTTTTGCGAGGCCCCTCTTCTCTTGAGGCCCCCGGGACGTGCCCGGGTGGGCCCATGTGTTAAAACGGCGCTGTCTGAATTTCATGCAAAAAAAATGGTTTTTTTTAAGTTTGCTTCTTCCCTAATTCCCTAATCAAAATAGGCTTAACCATAAAAAAAGAAATCGTAACCAACACGCATGAGCAAAAAGACACCGCATTAAATAATTAATCATCACATTGAATGAATTATTATCCCCCTGAAAATCTACCCTTTCCCCTCAGCTAGAAAAACCGATCAAATTTCATGGCATTTTTACAGAGTTGCTAGAGAATTCGATTTGATATCGATGCCAAGATAATGGCATATAATTACGGCCAAACTCGATTATTACAGCATTGAAGATACACGAAATTTTGTCGTTACAACCTAGGTCGACATTTTTGACTTTTTTTGACGAAAAATATAATCAGATGAAATCAAATACCGCGCATGAAGTTTTTATTTCATTATGATTAGGGTGACCATATTTTTTTTTCGAGAAAAATACGGGATATCGTGATAATTAATACGTGACATCGCCGATTCTCAACTAACATGTTGTCAGCGAAATCACCAAATACTGCTTATAAATAACCCTTGGAGAAAAATACAGTGCTACAGCAAGTGTGCTGAAATGAATTTCAAGGAAAGAAATTTAACATCACAAATACGCGAGAGGAATATTTATATTCATATTCATTATGACACAATTTATAAATTATGAAAATAACCTCAGAATCTGGTAAAGATTAATAATTAAAGTGAGGTCCACTGAAAAAATGGGGTATTTTTGTAGGGAAATAGTTTGGAAGTTTCTATAGTCTAATCCCAGCCTAAAAACCGAGAATTAAAGGCTTTATACAGAAACTGATTTTAGGATTCGTACAAATCCTAATTTATTGAATCATGAAAAAGATCACGATTCTTGATACTTAGAGTACTAATACATATTTTTCCTTTTTGAAAAAAAAAAAAAACCCCACAAGTTTTTTTTTGACGCGAACACGTCTTAGAAATTATCTGACGATACTGTGAGCATTCGTAAAGTTTGTTTGTGTGACGAAATCTCTTTAAAAACGCTCATATCTCATGAAGCAAATCAAAAGCAATAGCATCGTCACATGCATTGCAAAAGTGCATTTAATGGTATCACTTCGGTTTCAATATCTCTTCCCGTCTGGGCACCAGGTCAGTTTCCCTCCTGATTCGTAACAAATTATTTCCCGCTATATCTCCACAACGAAAATAAACGACATTGGTATCGTTTAATACATGATTCATTGAAAGACTGTTATTGTAATATGTAGTAAAGTCATAAATTTCTTGCTAAAAAGAATTACAGAAAATCTAGTGTGTACAGATTTGAAGCTCGATCTCTAGATACAAAGCAGAAAGATGGCTGTTCAATTTCTAGATTTGCTCGTGTGTGGAGAAACTTATAAAGAATTAAAGAAAAATATAGAGAGTTAAACTTATATATATAGGTGTATATATATAACTGCATTACATATGTTTAATGAGACAGAGATATGACAGAAAGAGAGTGAGAAGGCACTCAATTCCTTCCAAATTTCCTAGTTTATCCTATTTTGTAGAAGCAAATTGATAGAACTTGAAAAAAAATAAATTGGAGAAAAGGCTGTGTCATGTCTTTCAATGAACCTAAAATCAGGAATTTTCTTCCTGATTCTCAGTAAGAAAATTCATCACTGCCCCCATGGGGACCTGAACCTCGGTCTATCGCTTGCCGGACGAGTGCTCTACCATCTAAGGCAGCGGTTCTCAACCTTTTTTTGACTTGCGGAGCCCTTTCTGATTTGCAATTTCTATGACGGAGCCCCGTAGGCCTATTTTTTATTCATTCATCAAAGAGAGTTACTGATTTATTTATATTATTTAAAATATTTATAATTCTTTTTTTCAAATTTACTGTTTTTTTTTATTTTTCTCGAGCTGCCGCGGAGCCCCTGAGAAGTGCTCAAGGAGTCCCTACCGCTGATCTAAGCTATGGAAGCAAATAGGATATCTTAACCTTGGAGAGTATATACGAGTATATGTTGGAAGGCTCCGTACACATGGACGGCGGCAGCAATCAACTAATAGCTCGTGAATAACATAGGCCACCAGTTGGCCACATGCTTATAGAAATGTCTCCACTTAATACATTGAAAGACTGGTTATTTGTGGAGGTGAAGATTACAAGGAAGAAAATTCAAAGAGGTAGAGCACTCGTCCGACAAGCGAGAGACCGAGGTTCGAGTCCCCGTGGGGGCAGTGATGAATTTTCTTCCTTGTGATCTTCATCTCCACAAATAACCAGTCTTTCAGTGAATCATGTATTAAGTGGAGACATTTCTATATGCGTTGGTTATCGTTGGTTAGCTATTCCACAGACAAAGTCGATGATAATGACGTAAATTCATTATGTCACCACGCGATTCAAGGCACAAAAAAGTATTCGCGTCAAAACTTGCGGCCTTGTCTATGACACAGCCTCTTCTCCAATTTATTTTTTTTCAAGTTCTATCAATTTGCATCTACAAAATAGGATAAACTAGGAAATTTGGGGGGGGGGGAATTCAGTGCCTTCTCACTCTTTTTTTGTCTTATCTCTGTCTCATTAAACATATGTATAATGCAGTTATATACCTATTATATATATAAGTTTAACTCTCTATATTTTTCTTCAAGTTTCTCCACACACGAGCAAATCTAGAAATTGAACAGCCATCTTTCTGCTTTGTAGCTAGTGATCGAGCTTCAAATCTGTACTCACTAGATCTTCTGTAATTCTTTTTAGCACGAAATTTATGACTTTACTACACATTACAATATATATACATATATATTTATATAACATGCATATCATACTAGGTTATATTTTTACTTAGAATTTTATTAAATTTTTTCAAGTAGAAGAAAAACGGTATTCAATTTTCGTGATACCTTCCACTACCACATTATGAAAAAACGAAGAAATAATTATCATGGGAAGTTGTGGGGTTTTAGTTCTTAATATTAAAGTGTTATGTATATATATATGTTTGTTTTCTTTTCCAAAAAGTATTTAGTACACAACGAATTAAATAACCTGGTTCTTGAAAGCCTTGTCAGCACTGTACGATGTGCAATAAGAAAATACATCAACTTGAATACGTTAAATGTTACATAATAATGAATATTTATTTATTTTACCGCAAAGAAAGCCGTAATTCGTTTCATACATTTGTTAGGGAACATTTTGTAGAAGCAGCATTACACTTTCATCTGATGCATTAAATATTTTTACAGGGGCGAAACATTTAACTGAATTTTATTAATTATCATATTTGAAAAACCGCTTGTCCCCATACTTGTGCTGTCATCTGGTAATCCCACAGTAGTTACGCAACCTTTACTGTATACTTCAAAATACCAACACCCAACAATATATATAAGGGACGTTACTGGGAGTTAAAAAATTAGTGGTACTTTGAAATACCACCGGTTGTCAAAGGGTTGAATCAATGATATAAAAAGAAATAGTGATTTGAATCTTGATTTTAATCATGATTCAAATCAAGCTGATTCAAACAGGCAAACCCTGATAGACGCTCACTGTATTTTCACTCTAATATCTGCTTCGTTCTGAAACACGTCCTGCAGATACCTTATACCTTAGTGCGGGGGGGGGGGGTCTCTCCAAACTTTCAGACAGGGCCGTAGCTAGCCATTCCTGTGCCCTGTGCAAGAATTTGAATTTTGGCCCATTCTGGCCCCCCCCCCTAAGTGGGCCCTGTACGGTGTACGGGTGCATCTGTTGCACCTGCCTAGTTACGGCCCTGCTTTAAGACATCGCGGGCCACATCGAAACTTTCCACGAAGTCCGCGGGCCACCAACTCATATTGAGGTGTTTAGAAATGTAAGATGGAATTCTAAAATTATTATTATTTTTATCATCAATATTGTGATTAGTTTCGGAATGACATTTTCTGCCAATTCTGGAAAAAGTTTCGATCCATCTCACTTCTTTTAATTATTCTGAAATTACTGTAAATGGTTCTGTAATGAGCGATTTCAATAATTCTGAAATTATTTCTTTTAACATACCTTGAAATTACTTTCAATAATTTTGCAATTGTTTTTTTATTAATTATGAAATTACTATATTTCTATCATTAATTCAGAAATTATTTCTTTTATTCACTTTTAAGTTATTTCTCACTCTAATCCTGAAATTATTTGTTTTGAAAGTTCTAAAATTATTTGTTTCACTAATTCTGGAATTATTCTTCATTAATTAGAAATTTTAATGAATCATGAAATAATTTAAATAATCCTGAAATTATTTTTCATTAATTTCGAAACTATTTCTTCTATAAATATTCTGAATTTTTTTTTTCAATTAAGGTATTTTTAAGCATTTCAGTAAATTCTGTAATCAGGTAGGCTTTTTAGATGTCGAAATTTCTGTCCTAAAATAGGCCCTATATGAAATCAGGGAACTAAAAAAACTGTTCAGGCTGTGGGGTCCTCCGACTTGTTCAGTAGCTTGTGGGCTTTATCAAATTATTTTTTGATTTAATCGTCTTTAGATCTTTTCAGCCATTCTTTTAAAAAAATGTTTGGGGGGGGGGCACAACAAAAAAAGCTCCGTGGGCCCACGAACCATGCGTTCAAGACCCCTGCCTTAGTGGGTGAGGGATCTGCTTGCAACGCCCATGGTTTTCAAAAGTGTACGCCTCTTACGGAACACTTGAAAACCATGTCATTGCTCTAGTGCAGCGTTTTCCTAAGTGGGCAATATCGCCCCTCAGTGGGCGATGGAAGGATCCGAGGGCGTCAGAAGCATTGGATTTAGTATAGGATCCTATGGGTTGGCTTGAATTAGGGGTGATGAGAAGAAAGATTTCCTGAAGAAGGGGGCGATGGAACCAGAAGTTTGGGGAAACTAATGCTCTAGTGACACGGCAATGAAGAAGCTGTCCCGAAACAAATATGTCGTTTTGTTATGCCAGGCCTGTCATTTGGGAAACCCCCCTGACTTTTGAAAACACTAAAAATGGTATGTATATATATACATACATTGAGTACATGTTCTTTGCCCCCCTCCCCCTCGGAAAAAGTTGAAATGATGACCCCGTGTTATGCCAATGTCTGTATGCAATTACCGCATTTAAGTCCTTCACTGATTTGTTTTTATTTTCTCCGCAGTGGAATCGTCCGTTTTAACTGACTGGTCCAGAGGAATCGAAGATAGCAACCATGTCCTCTGGGAAAGTTCCGGAGTATACGATGCTGACACCTCTGCCTCTGACACCCGACGTGATGCCTCACGATTACGAGCACCTGGTGAGCCTCGGGCTGACACTCCCTTGCGAACTCGTCCCGCACTATTCGATGATCAACATGATAACGCAGATACCATCTACGTCGCTGTTAGAGGACAGGAACGAGATAGCCAGCCCGGAATACACGACGTCGGTGAGGCTCGTCGAGAGCCCCGACGAACGCGACGAGGACGAGCCGCTGGCCATCGACAACATTGACGACGACGACCACGTGAACGGAGGGGACAACTCGCACGACAACGCCAGCTCGAGCTCCAGGGAAGACGAGATAAAAGACCCGTTCTCGCCCCATTGCAAGATACCCTTGCCGACTGCTTTCTCTCCGTACGCCTATTGGCTCGAACCGTCTTTCATCCGGCGCAGGAACGAACGCGAGCGGCAGAGGGTCAGGAACGTCAACGACGGGTTCGAGAGGCTGAAGAACCACTTGCCGATCACCTCCAAGGACAAAGACAAGCGCCTCAGCAAAGTCGAGATACTGAGGATGGCCATTAGGTACATCCGTAGTCTTCAGGACATGCTCAAGAACGACCCTCTCGAAGACAGCAAAGAGAACATGGTCTCGTGCGGACAGAGGATGATGGAATGACCAATCGCAGAATACTTTGCCAGTTACGCTAAACATTACCGATAAACAATTTCCAGAAAGACAAGGACGTTCCGCGTGTGCCTTTTTCTGAAGTTCGCCCAAATCATTATCACAGGAATAGACCATATCTTTGAGAGGACGGAAAGAACCTCATGTATATGACGTGTTGTGGGTCCAAGTCTGAAGTCTAGTGCTCTGGCAACTTCGCACATTGCCCTGGACATCACTAGCCACTTCGAGGATCGCAAAAAATTTGACCTTGACCGTGACATAATCATTGAGTCGAAATACCCTGCGTTCGAGATTTTCAGATTGATTAAACGATTTGTTTCACACGATTTGAATTTCTGTCTCCATCACTCACGCAGTGCCGTCTTAAGGCACGAACCCACCCGGGCACGGCCCGGGGGTCACAGGAGAAAAAGAGCCTCACAAAAAATGAGATATGGTTGAAATTTTCGAAAATTTGTCTCGTAGGGCCTCAGAAAAATCACTTGACCAGGGGGGCCCACGATGCTCTTAAGACGGCTCTGCACTCACGACGTCATTCGTGTCTTTAATATGATTCGAATTCAACTCAGACGTCTACGATAGAGGTACTCAACCTCTAGGGGAGTCCGGACCACTTCATTGGTTTGAAAACGGGTCGCGGGTCACTAGTTTATCCGAGACAGAGCCGCAGGTCACTTTAACCCTTTATATCTTGACAGTACTTTAAAGTGCCAGGTTAGAGATAATTTGTTTTGAACTAACTAATCATTTTTCAGAATTATTTTTTTTGGTCTTTAATTAGAACTAAAATGACCTACCAAATACTAATTCACATGATAACCACAGGGTAGTTCGTAGAAACTTCAAAAATAAATAAAAACCGGAAAAATAACCGAAATAAAAAACGGTTTGCAGGGTTAACATCGCTAGGTCACGGGAATGTTTTTAAGACGGGGGGGGGGGAAGAAAACAACTAAAAAAACAGCCGATAAGTGGCGCTGGTACGAGCGACTTCCGTGCAAATATGCAAATGAGACGGTTATAAGACCTTGCGCTCTGCCGTTGCTGGATTTGTGACTCGCCTGAAATGTGTCAATCCCTGTGGTGGTCATATGGAACACATACTGCTGTAATAAACGATTCGAAGACATTCTGTTCGTTATTTGCGTATCTTTTCTTTGAATTGTGTACGCCAGCGCCACCTATCGGATGTTTTTTAGTTTTTTTTCTTGTTCTTAAAAAAAATTCCCGTGACCTAGCGATGCTAACCACCCTGCAAACCGTTTTTTATTTCGGTTATTTTATGAATTGTTAAAATTTCTACGGACTTTATGCCCACCCTGTATTTGTTATCATCATCACATTCATACTTTTATTTTAATTCATTATAGTTTTATTTTTATTCTACTTTTCTCAATGTCGGATATAAAGGTTAAGGTGACCTGCAAATATGCCGTGGGCTGCTTGAGTGCTCCGGAACTATGCACTCAAATGATCCGTAAATATGTCGAAGGTTGCATAAGTGATTCGGGAAAGTGCCGGGAGACACCTAAGTGATGTGGATTTTCACCGCGGGTCACTTAAGTGATGTGGATTTTCACCGCGGGTCACTTAAGTGATGTGGATTTTCACCGCGGGTCACTTAAGTGATCTGTAACTATGCTGCGGAACACTTAAGGGATCTGGAAATGGGCCGCGGGCAACTCAAGTGATGTGGAACTGCACCATGAGTCACTTAATTGACCTGAAAATGTTCCGCACGTTACTCAAGTGAAAATTAAATATTCCGCACGTCATTTAAAGGGATGTGGAATTGCACTGCGAGTCACTCAAGTGGTCTGTCCATTTTTACAAAATTATGTTTGAGGTCGCGGGCCACATCAGATGGCTCTTAAGGCCACGGGCTGAGCATGTGTGGTGTACGCTCTATGACAGCGTTTTTCAACTGGAGTTCAACGATCCTTAGTTCCAATTAAGACAAATCTATTGATACCACTCGGTTTCAATACCTTTTCTGGTCTGGGCTCGTGACCCGCGTCCAAAATTGTTTTAAGCTATATCTCGGGAAATTCGCAATACAAACAAACATCACTAGTATCGCCTTTTCGCTGCTCAAAAAAAAAAAGACAAATTTTACGATACCAATGTCATTACCTACCACGTGATTCCAGGCACAAAAAAACGTATTCACGTCAAAACTTGAATACACTTGACTATGTATCTATGCAGTATCTCTAGTTTGTGTCTATGACACAGCTCACCACGAATTATTTTGCTCCGCGTACAACGTGAATCACTAGCGCGACACGCCGTTCACTCACCAACTGGAAAAGCAGTATGACTGTTTTCCTACAGAGCGCAAAACGCCTCACGCATGTGGGTTACGCCGGGCGTGATTGGCCAACTGGTTCTGGAGGAATCAAAAGGTGTCGTAAGCAGCGCATTTCGCCGATATATCTCTCTCTCTCTCTGTGTGTGTGTGTGTGCTCTGTAACTTTTTTCCTGTTCTTACGGAGAAATTACCGATCGGTTCTTACCGATTTTATACACTGTGTGGGAGAGGGAAATCGCCATCACACACACACACACACACACAGAAAATTCATCCATTATTACAACAATACACAGGATTGTTGCTGAAAAATATCCATACAAAAAAAAAATATATATAGGCACTTATGGAATAGACACTAATTCTCATTGAATATTATATTGTGTAAGAAAAATAATTGACAGAGATAATTATAGCCCCCCCCCCCTCCTGAAAACTCAGAATAAGTGAAAGAAATAATCCGGAAATAACCTAGAACCCAAAAAATTATGAAAGTTCAGAATTTATTAAAGAAAAAATTCCAGAATTGGTGGAGATTGAGAATCTATGAAAGATAATAAATAAATTCCAGAATTATTCATTTCTGAATGAAAATGCGGAATTATTTCTGTGTAGATGGCAATTCTCAGAATTCCAAAATGCAATATAATTGAGAATAAATTAAAATGCAAGATTCCAGAATTATTTCTTTCTGGATGAAAATGCAGAATGCCAGAATTGATGAAAAAATTCAGAATTCACGAAAGAAATTATGGAGTATTATTATTTTGCGGTATATTATTATAATTAACGCGGGGTCCGGTGCGACCGCCCCCGTCGCACACCCCTAAGGGTGATTCTGTTTGCTGTCTAGGGGTTCTGTGCATGGCGTTTCAACATCATGGGCTCCCGGGAAAATAATATTCTTGGGGTCCCATTCTAAGCTTGAAAAAACAGCTTACATAATAGCATACCCACTAATTATATCATGTTCGTCCCCTATAAAAATGAGATTCCAAGGGCCATTTTTTACAATGGCAATTTTACTACCACATTTCACTTAAGCTTTATTTCTTCACACTTTTTCAGCTCTCTGTGGTCCCCTTAGCCACGACATGGCCGCTGTGGTGGTCGAGTGGTCATGGACTCGCATCGCGAGGATCCGGGTTCGAACCCCACCGTCACCGCAGTGGTGGCGGCTGAAGTTGACTTTCTGTGGTTCCCAACTTCAAGGCGCGAATGCGAGCCGATCTTTCCTTTAAAAAGTCTCGCCACAGTGAGCAACAGACCTACAAATAGTAAAAATGAAATTCAATCATAACACATCACTCACTTCACTTCTGAAATATAGATGGCGGCACTGAAAAATCAAACAAAACTCTAAATACGCACTCAGACTGTTAGGTATACACGCAGTTACAATTCCGGCGCAACTCACTCGGTAGTAAATCGCTTATAGATGGTGATAGACCTGAGTTGTGCTCGGTTTGAAAGAAAGTGTCAAAGGCGGAGCTCACTGATCTAATGTGTATAAGTATACATGAACTGACATCATCACACATAACCATCATGCCTCCCCCCAGCATTCATCATCGTGCCCTCCCAGACCTTCAAGTCTATCTCTCCCTGTACACACAAACACCGCGCCGCTGGTCCCTTAAGTGATCTGTAAATGGTCGCCTGAGTAATCTGGAACTGCACTATATTTTCACTAAAATGATCTGTTTATGTGCCGCTTAGTTCTTTTTTACGAAATTTGGTTTGGGGTCATGGGCCTCCCATAATATGACTCCGAAGGCCACATCTTGCCCGCGAGCAATGGGTTGAGCATGTATATGGTCTACAGGCTGCACTAGCTAAAGCGTAGACTTCAAGGTAGAGCCAACAATTTGAAAACAAAAGAACAAAAAACATTTTTTTTTCCCTATTATATTTTTCACTCATGAAATTATTCCATTGAACGATTTCCTTCGTGGAAAAGAGAATTCCACCCACAGAAACATCTCCAAAAATGCGCCTTGAAAATGCTAAATGAAACGGGAGAATCTCGCACGCATTCACGTCACATGTCCTTTATTCCAAACACAATTTCCCCCAACGGCGCATTTGCTGTGTTTTTCATCCATTCATTCATATGTATTTTTTGTTGTCGTCGAGATGAACGGATGGCACCCGACGAATAAATTATTCATCCGGGAGATGGAGTGGCACAACGGGGCTGTCTGTCAACGTTGTGATTCATCAGATCGGATGGACGACCATTAACGGAACTTAATGGAACCAGAGCCATTCATTAGCTAAAATTTTGAGTGCTCCGAAGAAAAGAGCACCTTTTGTAAGCGTTCGGAGCCTTAATAATTGATGCACGTGTGAAAGCCCTCCAATCTCGTTCTTTTTTTTTTTTTTTTTTCACACGTGTGTTAGTGTACAGTGTTCGAGAATAAAGTTCCCCTCGTTTCATTCGGATATACTTTCTTGTCTTCCGTTCGTATCCAATCCTAATTAATACGTAATAAGAAACGTGGCATTAATTCGAAAACTAGGATCGAAAAGTGAAAAAGGATGTCTATATAATTAGAGTTCACCTGTTCTGAGTTATTTATAGCCGTAGTTATTCCTCTCTCAGAAAGCTACGAAAGTTTGGAAACGTCTTAATGAAACATCGAAAATGTGTGATGTTGAAACTAAAGCAAGAGAGAGAGAGGGAGAGAAACGTGCGCACACACCGAGCGCGACTTTACTGAATACTCTATTTTCAGATGGTGGCAAATCATAATCGTCGAGAGCAATGTGTCTGTCAGGCACATCACAAACTCATTTTACATTGAACGTTTTATATCGCGCCCCCGACGTAGGGTTAAGCATGGCTTTAGGCACTTTCCCCGCTGTTGGTAGAAGTTTGACAACGGCAGCTATCGTGCTTAAGCCAGGTTTCCCTAGAAGCGGGTTCCTACAGCGCGTGCAGCGTGAAAACTCTGATTGGTCAAAAAACCCTGAATTTCAAGTTTTTAACCAATAAGCGTTTTCACGCTGCACACGGCGCAGAAATTCTACTCCTAGAAAAACCCGGCTTTAACACGTTTTATAGTCCTTATTATAGGAATAAGCAGTGTAGGTTAATGTAAAGTTCTGAATAAAAGCCATAAAATACAGGGTGTCCCATAAACTAATGAATAGTTTTAAAGTTCATAAAAATTGAAGAAATCGTTGTATTCGGATGCGGTTTGCTAAAAGTCATTCTCACGAAAGGGGAATTTTTTCCCTTTTCGTGAAATGGGAAGGAGTGATTGGACCCGAAGTTTCCTTCAAACTCTTTTGTGTCCGAAACGTTCGTAAAGTTTCAGACGTCAATTTATGGCTGTGGTAAAATCACTTCATCAAGATTGCCTTATCCACTAATGTCAATATCGCAATAAATCCTTATGTAAGCGCCAGTAACAGGAAAATTCAAAAATGAGCCGTCAGTCATCAACCTTGCAGTTTATAGGACTTTGCATATTTCCCGTGATTTGCTTTCGTGCAGTGCCCTCAATCAACAAAAATATGAACAACTTTTTTTTTGTACCCAAAAATTCCCCCAACGTAAGAATAACTTTTTCGCAAACCACATTCAAATATTCTGATTCCTTCAATAATTATGAATTTTTAAACTATTTACGAATTTATAGGATACCCTGTGAATACAGTCTAGAGATGAATTTCAGAGACTTCTTTCCTTTCAATTTATTCGGCCACCCCTATCGGCCCGCTCAATAAGTACGGCTGAACGGCGTAGTTGCCGCGGTACCGTCAAAAATCGTTTTATTCAGGCCACAGGTCCTTTTATCCGGATGTTCCCAGTCTCATAGATTTCTGATGAATAACTCAATCGAGGTCTATAATCGAAGGGAACGTCGATCATGGACATCCTATTTTTGGTTAAATGCATGTATGAACGGTTGGTCATATCAGCTTATAAAGAATAATCCCATGAAAAACATTTCATGTACGAAATGAAGCCAACTCTCAAGGTTCTTTACCCACAAAAAGTTGTGATATCTGATGTAGAGCCAAGTCAAATGCTATTATTAACTGTGGCAGTTTGATTCACAAATCACTCCAAATCTCTACATCTTTAGTTGAAGAACATTTTGGCAATTACGCATCACATATTACACCTTATACCATGTTATGTAAAATTAAAAGTCAACGCTTAGTAAAAAAAAATACAGGTATCCTTACATAAACAGTATTTGATGGAATTTTATTAATGGCGTGAATAATAAAACTTTCTCACGGTCGACACACTCTCGTGCTGCGTAATTGTCAAGTCCCAAAATGTTCTTCAACTAAAGATGTAGAGCCTTAGGAGTGATTTGTGAACCAAAGTGCGCCACAGTCAATAATAGCATTTGACTTGGCTCTACATCAGGTATCAACTTTTTATAGGTAAAAATTTTGAGAATTGGGCTCATTTTGTACATGAAATGTTTTTGATGGGATTTCACTTCTTTTTTGAACAGAACACCCTGTATATTATCTAATTTCCGAATATTCTCGTGATATGCTCCTCCCCAGGCACTGATTGCATAATTAATAATTGAGTATATCCATGCGTATATAAAATAAATCTTTTCAAAAATGTTCATCGACCAAGTTTTTCATTTTGTAAATAATCACCCTCCCACATCTCCCGTGAAACTTCATAGTTTCTACAACAAAGTTTGGGGGTTTTTTACATTAAAAATTATTTTTTTTTACGTTTCATCCTTTTAAATTATGCAACTCGGGGACTCCTCCCTCCGGTTCGTTCTGTGGCCCCGTTCCTTACGATTCTTGTGTTATTCAAAAAAGTATACTCTCTCCCATTAACGTTGAGCGAGCCAAAAAAGTCATTTACTTGGGTGAGAAAACAATTAACACATTGAATAGAGTAGGTAGGAATTCAGGCCGGAGTTTTTGAGTATCTTTACTTTTTTGGGATGTCATGCCGCGTTCGAGAATTTTTATCAGCCGACTTTTCATGCACTACTAATGCAATGGACATCATCGTTGCAGGTGACGGCAAGCAAAGAGACGAAACGACGTCCTTCGAAGACAGTCGACCATCGATACGTCACTTGTTCCACGTCACAACGACGATGCAGATTTCACGGCGTCTTCAGCCGAAGCTCCAGTAGATCACGGTCTTTTGAAGAGGTCGTTTCGTCTCCCTCCTTACCGTCACCTGCATCGATGATGATGACCAGCGCAGTAGTGGATGATAAGAAGCCTCAGACCCACCATATAACAGCCCGAAAAGTACGGATACTCTTAATTTTTACATTGCTATATACAGAATATTATTATGTAAAGGGGCCTGTGGCCTTCATTTTTCTTTTTTTTTATTGGCTCAGACGGTCTTTGCCTTCATCTTACTGTCACAAAATGACCCCTCGTCCCCCACCTCAAAAAATTGTTTCACAAAAATTGAACTGATATAAAAATGGGGGAATTCTGAAAAGTTCTAAGCGTTAATAGAAAAACTCATTCTCAAATTGCCCGCTTGTGGTGTGTGTACCCCACGTTGGGAGTCACCGTTCTAGAATATTTCTCATTCTGAGAAATGTTTTCAATAGGTTGCTCGGTATACGTGAAAAGTGAATTAATTGTTTATTACAGTCTCGGCCGCAGTTTTTCTCGAAAAGTGTTCCTTCTTATTGATCGACTCGATGCGAAAAACAACGGACGTCATAATTATATGCTGAGACATCACAATCGCAGATTGGCAAAGGTAATTATATTTTTTCCCGTAGCTACAGATTGTGAAGAATCGTCCCAAAAAGCACCGGTAGAAACATGAATAGATTCGGGATGACAGTCGGCGATGCGCCCGATTCGACGTTTTCAACGACGCCAGGAGACGTCGTTTCTTCAACGCGGCTCTCGTGGCCGTTGACTTTTGCGGTGTCGACCTTCGATCCCTCTTGCGGATTTTTCGGAGTTACATTTGATCCTGGAAAATGATCGAAAGAATTATTGACTTACCGATTAATCGATGAAAAAAAGAAAGAAAGAAAACAAATATTTTTTTGCATTTGAATTTTTGAATCTTCGCATTTTTTTACATTCGATAGTGGAGCACACATATGTAGGCGCCTATACACGGTGTTCACAAATGTGGTTTCGTGATTTTTTAATGTTTTTTTATTTTTATTTGGACAAACGGTTGATCGAGTTTGAGGTTACAAGATGTCTTTCATTTTTTCCCCGCTTGCGGTGATGAGAGGTCGTCGGTTGTCTGATAATGAGTGAGGGCGGAACTGGGGGGGGGGGGGATGCAACGGGCAGCAAAAATTCTAATTACGGCCCTGAAGTGAGTTAAGCTATAAGGCTACACTCATGTCCAGCCTAGCCAAATACTCATTCGCAAATACTGTATTTGCTTCCAATGTTTGCCTCCCCCTACTGCAATGAAGCACAAGTGGCATACGCTGGTTTCACAGTGGCCCAGTCTGGCTCAATGTTCCTTGGCGAATATTTGCTTCCAGGACACTCTCCAAAGATACTTCCGTATTGTAATTGTTGGCATTCTTCAACCAATGTGTGACCCGACAGATTGGATGGATCGGGAAGGAAGGTGGCTTTTTTGACTTGGGTTGGAAGGCTCTGTTATTTTTTTTCGACCAGTCTTCTAATACCTTCCAGCCTCCAGTATTTGACGATCATTGTCAATGGTGGAGGGACCACACTACTCAGCCATGACCAACCTTGGAACGTATTGGGCTTCGCTGGACACGAGTGTGGTCCTTGCTTAAGATGGTTTCAAACAGTGAAACACGTTTGCACCTCCTTTTTCTTCTGCGAAAAGATGACCACAGGACATACTCATCAGGACATGTTGAGAACCGACAAGATGACGTTCCAGTCCATTTGCTTCGCGAGGGAAGTGACGTCAGCAATAGTGCTGAATAGGTGTTATAACAATCGTGTGCATAGAAATACGTGTTATAACAATCGTGTGCATAGAAATACGTGTTTGTCTCTTTCTCTTCCTATACAACGTACGTTCGAAAAATTTAAACCAGGCCCCTCTGCACTTGAGGCCCGGGCGTACTCGTGTGGGCCCATGGCACTGTTAATAGGACCGTCTAAATGAACATGGTTCACCCGGGCACGCCCAACAGTACTTTCTCTAGGAGGGTGTTGGCACGACCCGAAAGAACCTCAGGATGTATAAGATTCGGTGATATTTTATTTTTGAGATAAAGTATGTAGCAAAATTGGTAAGCTGTACTCCCAGCCATGCAGGAAGAAACACAGAATATCATGGCTACCCTGAGGTATGTGATGCTGTTCAGATGACCCTGCCAATTATAAATGCGAATTATCATTTGCAAGACTTTTTATCAAATTTGATAGATATGCCACATCACTGCGAAAGGAACTTGATAAGTGAGAGTGAAGAATCACTCGAATTGAGGGCACATATCCAGCAATCACCCACAGTTACGGCAAAGTTCTCTTTGTGATTTTTTTTTTTTTATGTGACTGTAAAATTTCGTGATCATACGGGTAATTTCGGGGTCCCCCACCATGTCTTTCACAACTTTCACCTCGGATTCGGCACCTCCTTCTAGAGTAGACAGAAATAATTTTCCCTTAGATTTTAAGGTCAATACATTTTTTTTCGTCCTTTCACCTCGGATTTGGTGGCCCTCCTGGAGGGGAGCTCCACGCGGCCGCACAGGCATAGAGCCTCCCCTGCCTGGGAGAAGTATTAATTTTTGTCGGGCCCCGGAATGAAGTGGGTGATGCCACCTAACGTCGACAGCGCTCTAGCACGAGACAGACTGTTAAAAACAAAAGAATAACTACGGTGGGAAAAAATCGGTAGGTAATAAAACACACTTGGCAGTGGTTCTCAAAGTGTGCTTCGTGACATCGCCAAATTTCTTCAATGATGTTGCGCCAAGCTGGGAACGTTTATGTGCGCCTACTTATTGGTTAGAAAGAATCTGAATACATCTGACTTATATAATTTAATGGTGTGGCGGTGGGTATATGATCTATGAGCAAGAGCGTCACGATTTTTTCGGCGTGTGAAATTCCCGACTGCGGAAAATGACTTCCGTCGGAATGAGTCTCACTTATTGAGGAGGTGACACGAATCAATGGCCAACATTCCAACAAGAATTTTTGAATTACGAGGAGACTTTTATAGACTGCAGAGCTTGGCGAAGAGCAATAAAAGACAAACCTTTGGCACTAGAGAGAACGGGCGCTCCTTGTTTTGACACGACCAGACCTTCGTCGTACCAGTAATAGCCAGCTGCGAACACAGATACGCAACATATCACGTATAAGGAAATGCCTCAGTTTTAAATTCCGTTTTTTTTTCAGACTATTTTAGTTGCAAATAATAAAGTGTAAACAATCGGCTGTTTATATTACGATGCAGAACAATTTTCTTGTTCTGAGCTGTATGCAGTAGTATAGCTATTCATTATAGAGCTATAGAAATTCGGGAAGTTTCAGTGAGGAGGATAGGGAAAGAATTTTTAGGAGTTTAAGGAAACACCGGGGAAAAAATAACAGATAAGATATTTTGGTGTGAAAAACACTATTTTTTCTTGAAAGAGCCCTACGCACATGCAAAGCATGATCTTGATGTATACTTAACATCGTAATCATAATTATTCATGAAATGTTAATGGAAATTGTTTTTCATGCTCTTTTTTGTTTTCTAAGATGTCTTTTTTGATGTTTTTTAAGATGGCCAGATACCTTGCCATGAAGCAACATCAGATTGGTCTCTTGATTTTAAAAATTAGTACGTACGCTCAGAATTGCAACTAAGAAGAGTCGGAGGGTGGGGGGGGGGGTTGGTGCTCCAGACCCTGGACCTTTTTCCGTTAAAAAACCACCAGTGGGAGGGAGGGGAGGGGATTAAAATGAACACTGCTTCCCCCTTTAGGTGAGAGAGAGCAAATTTTCGTTTTAGTTGCGGCCCTGCGTACGCTACCATTTACATAAGATAATGCCTTCTATTAATGAGTGTCGGAACATTTATTTTGCTCGATTTCCAACCATTTTTCCCTTATAATGGCAATAACGAGATATCTAGCCTAACTTGATGCCTTTTATTTCGGCAATTACGAGATATCTCGCGTCCTTTAAAACCCTTTTATTTTGGCAATGCCAAAACCAACTCTGTATACAGGACTTTATTCTCAAACATGTTTTCCATCCCACCCAACCTGTCAGATCAACTGCCAATGGGCGGAGTCTACTTTTGTTTCAAAGTTTAATAACAGAAGGAGAAAGATTGTGATTTTTTTCCTTTGCTTCGGGGATAGGATACGGTTTTTTATCATTATTTTCGGTGCTGTTGTGGGTGGGGGACCGCTTATCAGTTTCACAAAATCAGAAAAAATATTCTTCGTGAAAAAAATGAGAGGCATTTTACAGACGGTTTGATGATTTGACATCCACTGCAGTTATGGTGCGGATCAGGGAAATTTTAAAAGTTTTACAAAGTTTCGAAGTTTCCTGATGAATAGTTACGGCTATAGATAGCTCAGAATAGGAGACATTCGGTTACAGAGACCCTCGCACATAACACATTTAAGTGTTATGTGCTTGCATCACATGCTCGCACCATTTCTTTCTGTCACGGGACCTGATGCAATGTTTACGGACGGTAATGCAAAAGTTAATGCAATTTGTGTTGTCGAGCATTCCGTTCAGTCTGAAACGCTGACTCGTGTGGAATAGCCACCCATTTCTTTTGACTTGAACCCAATAGAGAATTTATTAGACATCCATGGACAACATTCAACTGCTTTCCGTGACCCTTTCCAAATCCTCGGTGAGGCTGTGAACAAGTTTTTCGCTTAAATGGACTCTGATACCGCAAAACGCAATTGATAAAAATCTTATTATTGGTATGGGTCGACGTTATCAAGCCTGTCCACCCATCATAAGTGGTCATATCATATAGTATAGGCAGACCTTCTACATCGAACTTTTTGTGGCTCAATATAGGACTGTTCAGTTATTCGTCTACGTCAGTTATTTGATTTTGTATTTTGTATTTTCTTTGCAATTTCATCAGAAAGTGTAATTTGCTTCACCCTATGATCTGTGCAAACGCCAACGTAAAAAGAATGAAAAAATTTGCTTTTATGAGCGTTTTTGATTTTGTTGCTTAACTTTTGAGCATCAGTGATGAAAAATGAAATATATGATGAAAAATGAGAGATGAAGTGAAAAAAAAAAGATATCTTACAAGAAACGGAGCCGTTTTTGCTCGTAACGCAGGTGCACAGCAAGTCTTGAACGGCGAAATCACAACCGTGTAATTTGCAGTAGAACATGAAGCAGTCTCCGACAAATTTCTCGCAGTTATTGCCCGTGAATGCGGGGTAACATGTACAGCGCTGAAAATAAATATTACACATATTGAATCGCACTTCATTAGGAGAGAAATAGATTGACGGAAATGAGAGAGTTTCCTCGAATGTGTGAAATGATGAAGGAACTCGACGTAGGTGGGCTACTCACTACAGGATGTCCTTTGCATTCTCCGGCTGTGCAAAAATTCCACGTCTGCGGATCGTTCAGAAGAAAATTGGGATTTGCTTGGAACCCGTAGCAGTACCATTCTAGAAAAAATTATACGCATCAATAAGACTGATGTCGACTTCTGTTTCACTAAAACATATCAACAGCGTCATGGATCCCCTAAAAGGCTTTCAAACTGATTTTATCGCCACATTATTACCGAATGAGTTGTGCTGGAAGTGCGCATGTATACCTAACATTCTGGTTGCGCATCTTGTGTTATGAGTGAATTCTTTTAGTGCTGCCATCAATTTTTCAAACTGTGAGTGAAGTGTAACGATTGAATATTTGTTCCGTTATAGGTCTGTTGTTCTGACTTTTTAACGGAAAGATCAGCTGGCATTCACGCCTCGAAGTTGGGAAACATCCCCAAAAACAGCGGTTCCCAATTACGTTTAGTCGTGGACTCCCCGGAAATCTTGATGGCTGTTATGGACCCCCATTTATTGTAGCAGAAATTACAGTGAAAATGTTCTCGAACAATTGAGGACATTTTATCCAGTACTAGTAAATGTGATTCGATAGCAACGATAGCTCCCAATCCACTGGACTACTACTACTTGGCCGTACATGCACCTCGTACACATTCTCTTACGGGATTACTGATGAATTGGTACACGCTGGAATGTGCGTGTGCGTGTTGGGAACCAAACATGCAGTTTTTTCTGTGTAATGCTTGTTATAGTGCTGCCATCTGTCATATATTTTTCGAACTCTTTGTTAAGTGTAATGATTGAGAATTTGTTTCGTTGTAGGTCTGTTGCTCACTGTGACGAGACTTTTTAATGGGGAGATCAGGTCGCATTCGCGCCTGGAAGTTGAGAACCACAGAAAACCAACTTTAGCCGATCATCACTGTGGCAACAGTGGGGTGATATATTGGACTGCAAAAGAACTAAAACAACGCATCATATCCCTATAAAGAGCTGTCGCCTCAAGTACAATTTTCGCCAAATCATAACAATATTACTACTGCAGTCTACCAACGTTGTAACAGTGCTTTTGCGTGTTTGTTCAATTAAATCGTTTCTTTTTAGTAATTTTTGTTATTTATTATTTTTTCAACCTGCCATTAATTTATTTTATAATTCTATAATTGGGCCTTGGATTCCAAGAAAAAAAAAAAGACGTGGACCCCTGGGGGTTCAGGGATTCCATTTGGGAACCGCTGTCCTAAAAGGCTGGAAATAAAATATTTTCTACTAATTTATATAATGTACGAAAATCATAGCACCGGATCTGACTATCATCCCCTAAAACAGCCATCTTCAACCTGTTGCTCTCGAGCACTATGGTGCTCCTTGAAGAACAAAGAATGCTCAATGCTCGTGTTTGATTTCGTGCGCGCGAGCACTTGATCAACGCTTAAATTGAACTCCCTGTAAAAATTTCATTCAAGGACTACTATTACGTAAGTCTCTGGTGTGAGTATGTCAAAGTTGCAGTAAGGCGTGCTCTTTGTTTGATGATGAGCGTAAGCAGTGCTCTTTGTTTGATGATGAGCGTAAGCAGTGCTCTCTGTACGATTATGAGCGCAATCAGTGCTCTCTGTACGATTATGAGCGCAATCAGTGCTCTCTGTACGATTATGAGCGCAATCAGTGCTCTTTGTTTGATGATGCGGGTAAGCAGTGCTGGTGATTCGACAATTGAAGAACCCTGCCCTAAAACATGCCCTCTAGTTTTTCTTTTAAAAGCTGTATACGAACCTGACTCTAAACAGGAGTTGAAAAAAAAACTCTTTAGCCGGGTTTTTCTGGGAGCAGGTTTACTATGGTGCGCGCAGCGTAAAAACGCTGATTCCTCAAAAAACCCCGAATTTCAGGTTTTTAACCAATCAGTGTTCTCACGTTGCACCCGGCACTGAAATTCTACTCCTACGAAAATCCGGCTTTAACAAGTCTTTAACAGAACACAACGTTCCACCTAATATTTTTCGCATGTGCGCGGGGAAGTTTTTTCTATGTACGTCAAGGTGATTTGTCCAATGGTGAATTTAAGAATTTTCTGTGCGCGGTCGTGCACAGACGTAGAGGGGACATTGGTTATATACGGATACGTTTTTTTCGTCCGAATTAAAAAATGTGTTTTCTTATCATGAATTAAAATGTTTCAAAAACGAGGACATCAAATGTGTGCGATGATAAATAAAACAGTACGGACCTCTGCGGTTCTTGCGAAGAAGCGCCATCGCTTGTAAGAATCGCCTCGGGCTGAGCGCGATCACGGGATCCTGAGGCGGCGCGTTGTTATCGCACACCATCGACTGTTTTAGAGTTGCCAGCAGCTGAGCGTGTTCCGAAGGAGACGACGAAACTCCGTACAAGAACGTCGCTAACAGCAGTAGCGTAACCGATACGATCCCCCAACGCCCGAAACAACTACCGCGTAATGCGAGCACCATCTGTACAAGATTTATTTGATTACTTTAAAAATCACGAGAAGAAAAATAAAAAAAATTTTTTTTTTTACTCTAATAAAAACAGTTTTTCAAAATAATTTCATTTTTAGAGAGAGATCTATTCTTACCTCTAATACATAAACGTACTGTATTGAGTTGTGCTGCTCTTTTTTCCTTTTATTCTACCGCGATAACTGCACCAATGTCTCTGGAATGTGTTCCTTGATTTTCTATCTCATAAACCATATTTCAAATTTTATTTCTAAACAGAGGAAGACGAACAGTAAATACAAGTTTCTGTTGTTTTAACAGAGAGCGTATGCTTTCTTCGACTACTGCTGCAAGAGGAGATCTAATTGCGTATACAGCTTGCCCCCTCCCCCCCCCCCCCGTTATATATAGGCACGTAGTCAGCCCAATGGCGCAAAATAGGGCAGAAAGCCCGAAATTCGGAACTATATCCCTAAGCCAGGGTTCTTAACCTTTTTCAGCCGTGACCAATGGGACTGTTTGTCTTTCTAAATAATTAGTGAAATCAGTGACGCAATAAAGTGCATTTATAACAGAAATGTGAGTGGATTTGTACGACTCATCTAGGAAGTCCCTGAGAATCAAGTTTGGATTGTAGCAAGTGCCGTCTTAACGCATTGGTCCAATCGGGCCTCAAGAGAAGGGGACTGAGTAAAATGAAAAGTGTATAGTTAAATTTTTCGAGAATTTGCCAGGTAGGGACTCAGAAAAATCACTTGGACCTTTGTGCCCATGATGCTTTTAAGATGGCACTGGTAGTGGCCCATAGCTCAAGAATTCTGGCTCAACCGACCTCTAGCTGGTGGTCGTTTTGCGGAACCGGAGCTGGGTTCCTGGTCGGCGTGCTCCTCTCGGGCTGAGGGGAATTCTTTTAGGTAACCCCGTGTGGCATAATTATTGTTTGTCTGGCCGGAGATAATACAGTATATATAATTATCCACGGAGCCCTTTTTAGTCTATAATTTCTATGACGGAGCCCTGCAGGCCTTTTTTTAATGTCTTTATCAAATTTGCTGATTTATTTTATTGCTCTGGAGCGGCCGCGGAGCCAATGGGAAGTTCATACGGTGCCCTAGGGGTCCACAGGGTGGACATGTTGAGAATCCATGCATTAGACAATCTTTTTGAGCTAAGAAAAGAAACCTGATGATGTAATTCCCAAACGTTCTCGTCATTTTTTGGTGCGCTATGAGGGGATGCATCGTAGCCTCATCCTTGACGAGAAAAAAAAAGGCCTCCCTAGCCTCTTTTTTTTTAGTTCGCTGCTGAAATTTTATTTGTAAAATTTTGATTTCCCATATAAAGCAGTGGTTCTCAAAAACTTTTGTCATCCGCAGCTCCATTGCCCAATTCATGATTCATCCCCAGTATAGTTAAGTAGATATTTTCACTTGAGAACCACTTCAAAGCATAAATAGGCACGCAAATCAATAACTCCATCTCGCCGCAACCCCCCTAGGAGCCTCGATGCACACTTCGAGAAACACTGGCCTAAGAAACTAGTCCTAATTTTGGACTAAGCGCACCCTAAGGATGATAGGGGCGGTACATCGAGTTTTATTTTGGGATAGTTTGAGGACAGAAGTCCATTGGATGTAGTAATTAAGACAATGATGCTCTAAAAATGTACCGTGGTGATTTCGAATATTCTACAAATATTTAAAATTCCCAAGAATTTATAACTTGTTCTTCAGTTGCAGAAAGTTGCCGAGTGTTGGACTCTTTGTCACATTTTTTTTTAAAAAAGGGGGGAAAAAATTGGCTTCGAATTAGATCTTTTTTCCATTCCAGGTAAGTATGCATAATAACAGATTTATCTCATTTACTGTAGTATATATACACATAACATGCCAGAAAACTTTTCTGCTGCAGTGAAGTATCAGTGGCATAGGCTGACTACACACTGGTCCAGCCTTGCTCAATGATCCTTAGCGAATATTTGTTTCCAGAACAATCTCCAAGCATACTCCCGTATTGTGACCGTTGCCGTTCTTCGACCTATGTGTGGCCAGACGGATTGGAAGATCGGAAAGTAAGGCGGCTCCTTTGACTTGGACTGGAAGGTCGTAATACCTTTTAGAGTCCTACATTTGACGATCATTGCCAATGGTGAAGTGACCACACTACTCGCCCATGACCAACCTTGCAACGTATTGGGCTAGGCTAGACACGAGTGTAGCCTCGGTTTTATACGTTTTCGAATCAATGGCTGTTATGCAGAAAACATCTCTCACTAATGGTAATCCCATGACACGGAAGATATATATTTTGTGCATCTACGGTTTTTAATCATCATTAAAGAAATTTAAAATGTTGGTAGAACGTTTAGTTGCGGATTTGGATTCTATGATCAGTCGACTGTGTTTTGTTTTTTCCAAATTAAAATTGTATGGTCAAAAAATTCCCCGACAACAAAAAGTGAATAAGGATTTATTGTAGCGAGGTACGGTTCGAAATCCATAGAGTCAATCTAACAACCGCCGCTATAATAAAAAGCACTGTTCCAGAAGCTACCGAAGGATGTCCTACGCAACCAGACGTTTCGACTGGAACGTCTTCTTCTTGTGATTCGTCCACTAATTCGTCACCTGTTGGGGGAAAAAGACAGTGATATATTGTACAAATATATATTTGAGTTTTGAATGAACGAAAATGTCGTAATTGTTGATTCGTTGTGAATGTGTTAAACTTATCGGTTTGGGGTTTGGTAAATAAATTTAACATTATTTCACCTTGCTCATCAGAAAAGTATTCTTCGGGTAGGTGACCAGCTGGAACATTGCCCGCGTTGGGAACTGCTTGAGGAACCGGGATCGCTGGTTGTCCTCCTGGCTGAGTGGCTACGTTTGGTAGACCAGCCATGGGTTTCTGAAAATTCGGACGACCAGCCATGGGTTTCTGAAAACTCGGCGGAACAGCCATGGGTTTCTGAAAATTCGGTGGAACAGCCATGGGTTTCTGAAAATTCGGTGGAACAGCCATGGGTTTCTGAAAACTCGGCGGACCAGCTGCGATGTTCGGAAGTATGGGCGGACCTGCCCCGGGGTTCTGAAGATTTAGCTGCCCAGCTACGATGTTCGAAAGTATGGGTGGACCTGCTCCGGGGTTCTGAAGATTTAGCTGACCAGCCGCGATGTTTTGAAGATTCGGCGGACCTGCCCCGGGTTTCTGAAGATTCGGTTGATATGCATCGCTGTTCGCGATTTGTTTGCTCGCCTGAGTAGGTGGCACGTTCGCTATAAAGGGTGTTGGTGGCAGGTCGACTACAGGCGGTAAAATATCTGGCTGAGGTCGAATGACCGTTCCTCTAGACATATAACGCTGTATATCAGCTCCGTTCACCGAGAAAACACCTGAAACAACCATTTTGAGAAATATAGTAATAACAGCTACTATTTCCCTCCTGCTTAAATACTTGAATGAGTTTCGTGCATGCGAAGTAAATACAATTTTCGAAGTCCAATTGAATTTGCTAAAATCTGTCTCTCCTCTCTCAGATATAGCAGTGATTATGCAGTGTTACTAAGAATCATTACATGTGTACCACCCACTGATCACAGCAACGAATTTACTCAAAGACCGAACAACAAACAGCTCATGGCGTCGTACATGTGTCTTCGGGGGACCCGTGGGGTACGTCACGACAGTTACATGGTGAACTCTGATTCGTGGGAATTCTGTGACGTTGGAATGACAGTACTGCGCAAAATGCTCCCTGGCCACTCGTGATGGAGTCTAGTCTGCTTAGACTGCCGTCCCTTACAACTTGCCGCTCATCCCTTCCTTGCTCAAGTCGCCCCTGGTGACTATTAAACAGGTCGTAAGCTAGAAGTTACCGCGAGCGAAAATAAGTCGCGTGTATGTGCAAGACCGCTGTAGTAGTCCTGCGCATACACGCGACTAGTTTTCGCTCGTGGTAGCTTCCAGTGGACGACTCATTGTTCGCTGCGGCTGCCCGGATATTGCGCGTCGAATCAAAACCTCCAAGATAGCCTCTTAGTATTTTCTAGAAGGCTTTGGTCGAATCCCCAGCAGATTCCTCATGCGCACACGCACACATACACGGATAGTACGTCACAGCTCGGACGCTATTGGTGTATAAAACCAAAACACCGCGAAATGTTTTCTTTTGGAAGGACCTGCTGACAATCTGTGGCTTTTATTCGACACTTTTCTTGGGGAAAAAGAGAGGTATATTGCTAAAATTTTACAGCTTCCGATACCTTCAAATCGATTTTTTTTACCAACAGCAGCTACTAACTAATGAGATTATGGTAACATACTATTGCCGATAATGTCTCTTACAAGCACTCGAGATAGCAAAGCAATTTTAAGAATAACGCAGACTTATTTTACACAACGGCTATTCGCAAGTAGCGCGATTTGACAACACTCTAAACAGAGAGCCCCCGACATACGTACGCAAAAAAACTCTCTCACTCAATTTTTCGACTATTCTCTCTTAGTTCCGTTTTGTAGGCTTAAATTACAAATCAATATGGTTTAGGATGTATTGAAATTAATTATGGACCCATGAAGTACATTGAAGAAATTCCGCAATTTTAACTAAGCATTTTTTGAAGCAAAAACAGGCAGAAAACTTTGGAGGCATCTGGTGCCCATCAAAAATAAAAATAAATAAAAGATTCATATTTCTACGTTTCGTCAATCTATATTTGTTTCTTTCATGGGCCGAGCAGGAAGTTGCCATATTGGTTACCTTGGAGATAGTTTGTATGTCCCTCGAAAAAAGAGAAGCTTTCACGTGATCCGAAAAGCCTCATTGCCACAGGATAATTATTTCGAAGGAAACAGCAAATAAACAGGTTCTATCTGTACTCATTCTTCCGCAATAAAATTAATAAGTTCCGCAACTTTTTGAACGTATAGTGGTATGTATGTTACCATAACCCACGTCATGTTGGAGATAATCTCATTCGTTAGTAGCTGCTATTGGAAAAAAAAAAGATCATTAATTAAAAAGCCTACTCTAACAGTATCCACAATATCCACAATTTTCAGTGAAGAGTCAAAATTCACAGAGAGAATATTTGAGCATCAGTCAAAAGCACTACTTTTAATTGAATCACCACTTTGTACCAACGCATTATATATATTTTAACCCCTTTACGATCGCGGACGAAATATTTCGTTCGAACGCCAGCTCTGTGTTTTCGTTTCTCTCTTCTCATCATCAAGCTTGTTTGTAACTCTATGAACCGAAGTTGTTTTTTCAATCCCCGTTTTTTTATAGTCCTGTTAGTGATTTTCCCCCCACATGCATATAATGTATTTTCTATATACTTACTTCTCTTATCTACTTATCTATTATACTGTTTTTTCCCCTTCCATTTTTTTCTCTCTATTTTCCCCCCCTTCTTCTTCCCTTTTCTAACCTGCGGTTAGATTAGGACAAGGCTATCAGATTTATTTCCAATTCGTAAATATAGATCATCCGAATTTGTTGCCGAAAGCTTGTAAGCGAAGGGGTTGAAGAGCGGACAGAACCTTGGCGTTTATCCGAGTAATATAATTGGATTTCTGAGAATGTCGGTTTTTTATTGTAAAATACACACAAATTCTAAAGAAAAAGAAATTGTCCAGATTTGTAAACTTACCTCTCTTGCGAGTTATGAGCCTGCTCTCTATTCGTCTAGTGTTAGATGTGTATCCGCCTTCGGGAGCTAGAAATTTATTCTCGATCGTCCAGTCATACCAGTATTCACCAGCTGTAAATGGCATTTTGGCATCAGATGTGGAGCACACAAATACACATAAGGAAAACGAAAATGATTTTATTTTTTGCTAATAAGTAAGCGATCATCAGGCAGGGGCGTAGATGCTGTATTACCGACCTTTGGGAAAAGGCACATTCATGATTGGGGATAGTACAAGTAATCTCTTGCAGAGAAATTTTAGAATGTCCGAAGTTAGTTGCAAACCATTACAGTGTATAATTTTAAATTCAAAGAAATTGATTTGATTTTATAATTTTATATGATATCTTTTATTTTAACTTTTTTTAAATATATTTTTTCAAATTTGTGATCACCTTCGAGGTGTGGGGAACGGACTCCAATGCCCCCCCCCCCACTGCGTACAAATATATTATCAAGGGGGTTGATTTCTATCTTCTGTAACGGAATAAAAGTGTTAACGTGTAAATTCAAAGCTATCCCATTGTATTAAAGAAACTGAGTTAAAAAATAGATAATGTTCAACACACAACTACGTGAGAATTACAATAAAGGGCTTACGAGATTATATGAAGTATGGTTTGGCAGGGTAGTCTTTAAAAGCATCGTAGCCTCCCCCCCCCCTTCCCGGGCAAAGTAGTTTTTCTGAAGCCCCCCACCTGGCTGACAGAGCTACAGAGCTGGATTGACCACTAAGCAAAATAAGCAAGTCCTTAGGGCATCAAGAGAAAGGGGGGCACCACGAAAAATGATCAGTGTGTATTTTTTTTGATGCACATTTTTATTCAGCATCAACCATCCGGTAGAAAACCCAAAAATTTTAAGAGCACTTAATTGTACAGTTGAAAATCTTAATCAAAAGGTTGACCAGGGCCCCACAATCAAGGGTAGGTGGGGGTGAGGTGCTCTTAGCACTGGGACCAGGGAAGGCGCTGAGTTGACCCTATTTCCGTTAAAAAGCAGGAGGAGGGAAGGTGTTAAAATAGATACAACCCCCCCCCCGCCCTCCCAAGCCACTAAGTAAATTTTCGTTTCTAGTCCCATCACTGAGGGTAACACAAAAGGAAAGAAACTCAGTTAATTTTGAACAAGAACTCACGTTAATGCTACCCAGTTTTTGGATTGAGATTTCGCTCAATTTCCGTAAAATATGCCCAGAGCCGTCTCAGCAGCATTATAGGCCCCCGGGCAAAACAAATTTTTCCGAGGCCCCCACCCCTACCTAGTTATAAATATCTGCCTACCAATTTGCATACTTACTCTCTCTCCAAAATTTTAACCAGATCAAATTGTCATAAGGCTTCTAGGACACTTACCGACCTGTAGCATCATAGGCTCTGGGGAAAATGGTTTTTCTGAACCCTCCCTCCCCTAAAAAAAGTACCTGCTTATTACTTTACATAACTAGTCTGGAAAATTTTAAACAAATCTAATTGCCATGAGGCCCAGGACCATGCGGTAAAGAGGATGGGGGAACACCAAAACTATTTGAATGCTTAGGGCTTTCACATATGGGATAATCCGAGACCCTGGGTCGGATTAACCCATTTCAAACTGATCTCATGACAATTTCAAACTGATCTCATGACAATTTCAAACTGATCTCATGGCAATTTCAAACTGATCTCATGACAATTTCAAACTGATCTCATGACAATTTCAAACTGATCTCATGACAATTTCAAACGGATCTCATTATCATGAGGTTTTTATTCCACACCTGAGGATCTTGGAGGGTGAACTCGGGTGCGTTGAAATGGTAGTGAGGTCTGGAGTTCGATAGTATTAGTGCAATGACATAAGAAGCATTTAGTTTTTGTTTGCAAAAAAAAGTCATACGTACAAGTCACCGATTTCCCATACAATGACTTGTCACAGACGCATACCAGCTGAACAACTTCTCCTTTGCGGCATCCTTCCAAGTGGCAATACATGAGCCAGCAGTAGCTGTTGAACTTTTCGCAATTCCAGTTCTTGAAACCGTCGAAGCAATGGCATCTTTTGCCCTGAGTAAAGAGATGAGGAATTGATTCATGCAAATAATATTTCTACGGTTCTCTCTCGTTCGCGACTCAAGGTTTTATTTCGCAATCTTTTTTCCTGTTTAGTGATTGATCAAGAGAATTTGGTGATTGTGTGATGCAGTTCTAAATAATGTTCATTGATTACACGCAATATTGTTCGCGTCGTGCCGATGAAACACATGTAATCACATCTCCTTCTCCCCTTCCCTTCCTAATGCGACCCAATCCTGATCGTTATAGTTGTAACGTTTGAGATCACGGACTGTATATAGCGAAAAAAAAAAAAAAAGAATATTAACTCTTTAAGGGGTTTTTAAAATTTTCCTGATCCGCATTATAACTGCCACATTTGAAATTTCGAAACATTCGCAAATAGTTGCCTATTTTCAAGAATTATTATTTTTCCCCGATTGTGAGTTGATATAACTGCTCCCCCCCCCCCCCAACAAGAAACTTTACTCCACCCATCGCTTTTATTTCCCTCACTATGATACAAAAACACCTGCCATGATGTGTGTGACTTTCAACAGGAAGAGAGATACTCTATTTTTTTTCTGGGAAAAAATCTTTTTGTATTATCTAGAATGAGAGGGGGTATATTTCACTGTACTGAAAGAAGGGGGAAAACACACACAAAACCTCTTTTTTTCGCCTTTTCCCTTATCTAACCTTGAACAAGAGCTGACTCCGCTCACTGGCAGCTGATTGGTTGGAGGAGGAACGTGTTTTACGAAAAAATACCTTCAACGCGCGTTTTTTATAGAAGACGAAATATTTCGGGGTGGCTGAAATAAAAAAAGCAGATCAAGTTTGACGAGATATCTCGGGATTGCCGCTGAAATTGTGAACCACTTCAGCGGCAATTAAGAGATAACTCACCTTACTTAGGCTTTGTATTTCGGCAATCGTAAGATATCTCGCCTCCATGGAACACCTCTTATTTTCACAATAACAAGCCCAGAGACTTAGCTGAGTTTTTATCTCCGCAAACATGTTTGAAACCACCGCCAACCACCAACCCATCGATTAATAGTCAGCGCGAAATTTGCCAGTTCGCGAACTAACTGATTTCGTTGAATATCAATCCGGCCAATGTCCAAATTTCGCGCTTTGAACATACAGTTCGTGAAGTGGCTGGAGATCGCTGGCCAAAGTCCGATAACAAAAGACAATGATTCGGGGTCATCGGAAAGTTAGTGGGCGGAGCCAGCTTTTGTTCTCATTTGGATAACAGAAAAAGAGAGAGAGAGAAAGAGAGATATACGGTATATACTTTCTAACTATTCTCTACTAAGAGATGTACCTAATCTAAATTCGTGCTTCTCATGCAAGGGAGTACGCCATCACTGCTGCATTGACATAATGTTTTTTAAAACAGAAGAATATGAATGCACATAAAGAAATGATAAATACTTACGCCAGGTGGACAAACCCCTGCCGTACACGAACTCCACGTTGCTGGTAACAGGAGGGCGAAAGGCCATCCCACAGAGAAACCACAAGGAGGATCTGCATAGTCAAGATAAAATAAGTTAAAAATCACGAACAGTTAGTTAAGTTTAGTTAGTCACAAAAGTTAGTTATATTTTACCGATTTCAAATATGCATCTCGTGTCACAGAAGTCTTCAAAGCACTTCTTGCGGGTCACTTGCGGCCCCACCGAGATTTTTGGTAACGTGTGTATTCCACGTTACCACGGAAAGATGGCCACCATGACGAAAAAGGAAGGTTCATTCTTTAGTAGGGGGAAACGGGGGGGGGGGGAAGAAATAAACATCCTCCAGGGTTGCTGATGGAGTTATTTGCACCCGTCATTTCTCCCTACTGAAAGATGAACCCTCTGTTTTCGTGATGAAGGTCATACAATGTCAGACGCCATCTTTCTGTGGTCACACCATAGTATAGCTTCGTGGCCTGCAGGCCTCAATTAAATTTCAAATCTGGCTATTCCAAATATGGCTTGCGCTGTGTAAAATGTTAAATATGAACAATTCGCTAAATGCATGTAGTAACGAGTCGCCGTGAATACAACTCATCAATGGCGGAGGAGGAGGAGGATCGTATTGCTATACAGACGAGTGTTCATATAACAAAGCCTCTTCGTCCCCATCAAAAAATTCTTTAAAAAGAAATAATTTTCAACAAAAAATTTGAGCTTCCTGTGAAAATTTCTTTTCATAGAGCAGAAGTGCACAACCTTTGAGGTTCGTAAGCCAAAATATATGATATTGTTACTGTTTGCGGTCCAGAAACGGATATAGGAAGACCATTTTATCCGTATTTTATGCAACTTCTTGCCGTATTTCCTATAATTTTGGCGTCATGATGTTTTTTCTTACAAAAATATGCCCAATTTTTTTCCTAATTTTTTTTTTTCAATGGTTTAGTTTCCTTTTTTCAGCGAAGCTTACTTGAATATTTTTATGCTTCTATAAAATCAGCATTAAGATAATTAATACTTTTCTTTTTTGGCGATAATTGGCGATGTCCCGTATTTACTCGTAGGGATCCGGATTCACAATATTATGGTCAGGAAATATGGTCAGTCGAAGTGCATATAGCTTTGTATATTGATACTTTTCTACTACTACCTGACCATACATGCACCACCTACATATTTCTCTGCGAAACATCTAACCAATCAAGTGCATGCTGGAATGTGTGTTCTGAGTGCATGAATGGCCTGTGACGTATTATGTTTCCAGAGTTGTGTTTGTTTCGTGTTCTGGTTTGGTGCTGCCATCTTTCTTCCGTAATGCTCGAATTTTCCATGTTATGGAACTATTGTGTTCGAAGGACTGTCTGTTCCTCTGCGGAGAGACTTTTGCCAATGAAAGACCGGCTCGATACTTTCCTACTAGAACAACTCTCGCGGACGGGCAGCTTTGCACTCCTACATAGAGTTTCATTATGATCGGAGTCATCCGAATGCATTTGCCTGCCATAGTAGCATGGCCGGGCCCTCCCATAGGGCGCCCGTGATAATGCGATTTGGCACTATGATTTCAAGAGAATAAATACGCGAATTAGTAGGCAAGCGCTTACAGCTAAGTAGGGACACCACAACCTCACTTTCCCCCACTGATAAGACGGTCTTGTTCTTATACAGACTCCCTCTACTGCAGGGATTTTAAAATTTGTGCTATAAAGGTTTGTCGTCGAGCTTCTAAAATCTAGCCTCCACTGAGCTTCCTAAATGTCTGCGAAAGCACCTCCATTTATGAGAACAGTGCTTAAATAAATAATGTATTAGTGCTTTTTAATCCCTAATTATCCCTCGTTCTGGAGTACTTTTGAAAATTGATTTAAAAAAAGTGTTTTTGTGAAAGTTCTTACGCTCTCTTCTAGGTTCGAAAGTGACAAACCGGAAGATTTTTGGATGTTTGTGCATGAGTGTGAGTGTTTTCGCTTTCTGTATATGGAGAAACTTGCCTGATAGAGAGATATTGGTTCATATTTAGCCTCGAAGTAGGAAAACTGCAGTAAAATCGCCAGTCGACCACAACTGTGCCGCCTGCGGGCATCATGACCCCCACAAAGGCGCGGCTGACAGGGCTTCAACCCTGGGGTCCCGGGACAATTATCAACATTTTTTTTTGTTTTTCCATGCTATCAATTCACTATAAAAGGGGCCGTGAAAAGTCTGGCTTGGGATCCACCAAAGATCAAAGCCTAGGGCCCTGCTCCAGGATGTGGAGCCATGGCGGGCGTTGAACTCGGGTCTTAGCTATGCAGGATAAATAATTTATCATTTGTTTTGTTTTTTGGGTTCCTTCAAAAATTCATGAAAATTATGCTACCTCTCTTTTGCAGCAAACCATTCAATTATCTAGAAAATATTTAGCAATGTTTTACACTAAATGATGATATTATTATGCTCAATTAATATCTCGAACGTTTGGAAAGTTGGAGAACAATATTAACGCGAGAAAATGCTCGGTTGTTACCATTGGCGTCGTGACGAACGGTGGCGATGAACTGCAGGTACCTCGCGGGACTGAGTGCTATCACGGGATCCGTTCTGTCGGACGTGCTGTATGACGGACACTGCATGTTTCTCTTCAAGCTGGTACGTATCAAGTCGAGCAAGTGCTGCTGCGACGAAACCGGATGATACTGCAGCAGACTGCAAAATGACAAAATCAGCAGCGCCCAGGGGCCAAAGGACATCACATTTTCCGATCGAGAGAGTGTAGATCTTTTCTTTTTTTTTTCCTCTTCCTAAGAATCTCCTTTCGTGCTGCCAGTGGATGGATAAGAGATATATCGGCGACTAGTCGTACAATAGAATGCGATTGATTGGAGATAATCGGCTTTCTAAGGTATTATACAAATGTATATAGTATATCATATCATAAAAGTACTTCAGATGGTAGTAGGAAAGAAAAGAAACTTCATTTCGCAAGACAGTTTTGAATAACCCACTGTTGAATTTTCAACGGGGCAACAATACATTGTAATTACCAAAAGAGCCACAACTAGATTGAAATGGTATTTTATCGGCCGGAGCAAGCATAAAGTTCGGATGTTCCTCTTGGTCAGGGGCTCGGTGGTATCAGACCCACCTGCACATCATCCGTAGTTTCGGCCCAGACTATCATTGTGGACGAGAAAGGGGGAAAAATCCTCTTTCTTTAATATCTTATCACACAACTGTGAGCTGTTTTGAAACATAATCTCTCATTTAAGAATTCGGATCTATTTTGAGAAAACCCTTAAAAGTGACCCTTTAGTTACTTAATTGGGAATAGCCTGGGACAAAGATTAGTTGAAGGTAACCACTTTGATCAGGAAATCAATTCTTTAACCGCTTTGGTCTGGAAAGGAACTCAGTGACTGCTGATATTGTTACGCATTCATTTTACCGCCAACAATACTACGACTGGTTCGTAATAACGAGTACGCCTAATGATGAGAATCTCGCTTTTACGAGTGATTTGCAAGTGATTGTCAAGTATCTAATGTTAAAGGTACAAAAAATATTTGGTTATAGAGAATTGGAAATTAGGAAGCATTCGCTATAATGCCGAAAGAATTCTCAAAATTGCGAGAGAATTAACTGCTGTGAGATCAAAAATCAATTTCATGGCCAGAGTAGTTCTGTTCATTCGTTGATATTAGGGTGAAACGACTTAAAAACGTTTTAATGCAGCTAAAGCAGCAATTTTCTACAATTTTAACAAAAAATAGAAATTCGCTTATAACGAGAAGTCTGTTATAACGAAAATTTTCCTCGTGATTGTAGCTGTCGTCATTGCGGATTTTTACTGTATTTAATTAGGCACACCTCGATTTTTCTAACTTCGAGGTACCAATGCCGAGCAGGCTAATCGTTAAAAAAAAGATACTCTCCACTGAGTGTCCCCCCTCTGTGACTCAAAATTACAATCCCACACAAGTAAAAGGGAAAAAACCGTTCTCCATTGTCACGTTTCCTATTAAAAGATAGAAATTCCCTCCCCACCCTCAGTTGTCGCTCCCCTTCGTGAGTCGAATAAACGTTTCACTTATTATATATATAATATTTGGTGCCCTTAGCATTGGATCAGTAGGCACCCAATTCACCCCTTTTTTAATTCAAAATCACGGGGAGGGATGCCAAAATGGATGTTACCCCGAACGTCAGGGACCCCTTCCGTTGATTTTTGATGCATTATACAGTATAGGCTTATTCATCATTGTTCCCTACAGGCATCTACAATGCAGAGCCGTCTTAAGACCATTTTGGGCTCGTGATAGAAGCTATTTTTCAGCCTCCCCTCTCGGGCCGTATTAAGAGCATCATGGAGCCCAAGGCTAATTGATTTTTCCGAGTCCCCACCAATCTGACTGGAAGTGATTGCTTACAAATTTGTATACTTAATCTCGAAAATCTTTACGAGATCTTATAGGCATTATCATGAGACAACCCTGCCCCTGAGGACCTGGCCGGGTGGGCCCATGCGTTAAAACGACACTGGCTCCCTCAAACTGCTTGCTGAAATAATATTACCAGATTTCATTTCATGAGGCTTCCGGGCCGTGAACGTGTGGGCCCCATGCGTTGAGATGCCACAATGAAACATACAATTGAAAGTGATCATGACGCCCACTGTTTATGAACACGAAAAAAAAGAAAAGTGTATGCGTATTGGCAAACACTGGTCGTTACTGATTCACATTTTTGTCAATTAAAAATCGTATTAGGTTTAGTGGTCACGGGCCACATCAAATGATTCCGAGAGCCACATGTGGACCGCGGGAGTATGAGTTTAGGGGCCATTCAAGTATTACGTAAGCAGATTCTCAACCATTTTTATAACCTCCCCCTTTGTCAACAAAACACTAACCCCCCGTGTCAGCAAAATTTCGTCTGCAGTTTAGAATATTTCATACTTTGAAAAAGGGGTGGTTGATGACGTAAGCAGCCTTCAAACCCTCTCTCCCCTTGTCATCAAAAGTCAGCAAATCCGAAACTCCCCCCCCCCACCCTCGATGCTGACGTAATACTTGAATGACCCCTTAGCTAAGACGCCTTCATATACTATGTGTATATGAAGGCGTAACAAGTACTCCTTAATGTGTATTAAGGTCCTACCCTTAGCTTTTACTGGATTTATTCATGCTACGTTATGCGTAAAAACTGAAAATAATGAACTCAGGCACAAAATGAGGAAACAGCGCATTTACCTATTTAATTTATTGATACTGACATAAAACACTATGCAATTTCAAATTTGCGATCTAAAAATATCCAGATCAAATCATAACTTATGCTGCCATCTAACGACAAATTTGAAAAACATGAGTGTTAGGAAGCAGCACTGTACCCAGACTGTAGAAACGGGATATATGGTCAGTAAACTAATAATGTTTATTTATATTTGTCGAAGGTTCGATCACTCTCTGGTTGTATAGAGAGCGACATCTGTCAGCAACAGAACGAAGCATAAGGAAGAGATGATGAAATGATAACAGAAGGTAAGTTTCAGCCGTCCGAGTAGAATCAGCTACACTGCCGGCCAGGGGGAAAATAAAGTTTGGAAGTCGATAAGGATGGCGGCGTTATTGAATCAACGAGAATTCGGAGTTCGGAGAGTCGAATGGTTCGAGCTATTCGGTCGAATAGCCGTCACTTCGGCCGGCTATCCTCTGGAGTACGTCAAAGTCCTAATACAGGTCAGTATTCGACCTGGTCGCTGACTATTAAAAATAACTGTGCGGCCATGGGTTTCCTTCCTTGCGGGAAGTTTGTGGTTATCGAAAAATGTTGTCTATTCATCTTGTGTATTGGAATAGCGAGTTATGATGAATTTAAATGCATTAATTTGAATGTTGAAATTAGATGATCGTGACCTTGTAACAATCCTGTTTTGTTTTTCTTTCTGTGTTCTAGATAGGACACGAGCCATTTCCTCCGAGGGAAACACGTACCTTGTTAGGTAGGAGAGCCCTAGCTCTTCCCGGAGCCTGGACTTATAGTGAGTACAAGATTGCTATTCCCGGCTACTTCATAGGTTTCTCTATCAAATGTGTTTGTTTTTGATAATATTGAACACAAAGTTTTGTTACCCTTATGGGCGCCAAGACCTCGGGTTGCAACTGTCATGCAACCCATAACATAGGGAAATATATATACAACCTATGACAATAAAGTTTGGTGAATAGTCCTGTAGCATTAACATAGATGAAATGTTAACGAAAGTTACCTTACTGTCCTTCGAAATAATCACCTCCCATTACTATGCACCGCTGAGATCTCCTATACATGTCCTGGAAACTTTGCAAGAAATCTTCTTTTTGGGATGGAGTTCAAAAGCCTCGTCACGTTTCGTTGGATGTCAGGAATATTGTCAAATCTCTTTCCTTTCAAAGCGAGTTTGAGTAGTGGGAATAGGAAGAAGTCTGGAGGATTGAGATCTGGCGAGTATGGTGGATGTTCAATTTGCACCACCCCTTTTTTTGCCAGGAACTGTTTGACGATATTGGCTGTGTGAGGGCGAGCATTGTCGTGAACCTTGAACCTTATTGTGCATACTGAGGTCGTACCCTGCATAGACGTTTCATGAAATGGGTCAAAATTTCAATGTACTTTGCAGCATTCATCATCGTTCCCTCAGTTAAGAACCAACACGCTAAACAAGCACTTTGTAAAACAAGTCTTTCATGGAACACAAACGACGCTCAACTTAACAATGGTGGCGGCAGAGGGTCAACACCTGCCGCTACGCATGTGCAGCATTTTGCTTCGCCAGTGTTGCCAGATCGGCCATTCTGACTTCATTCACTGAACTTTATTGTCAGAGGTTGTATTTTTAAAGCTCTGTTGTTTTTTTTCTTTTCATTCTACTTTTTCTTGTTGGCTTAGTAATCACATAAATCGGAGTAATCCAAATTGCACCCACAAGTTTAAAATTATTCCATCCATGCATGTAATAATAATCCATGTTGCTCTTTGGATTACTCCAATTTACAAAATCAGAATAATCCAAAGGCCATCCACAGAATTGAATGAACGGTACTATGGCACTACCCAATCGAACAAAAATCGCAAAAATAAGATCACATTCACCAGAAAAATAAGTTTTGTTGGGGGGGGGGGGAAGGATTGAAGTCGTGAAGCCTCGGCCCAACAGAGGCAGTTTAATACTGTGAACAATATAAAAGATAAATAAATCGGGTGCTGAAACACGTTTGTGGGCAGAATGTACAACAGCAGCACCACTGTGCAATGGAAGTGGAGTTCAACTACACAACACATTTTTGAAGGCCCGGATACATGTGCCTTTGTAGATGTCTAAATTGGCCGTGGATTTCAGTTTGTGAAATACTCTTGCTTCCTGAGATTTGAATCTATGGCCCTCTTGCCAGCAGTGAGTGGTGATGGTCAATTTTTCACATTCTTGATTTTCACACAGCGAGCATGTTAATTTAATCTATTTTTTAAGGATCTCCTTGTTTGTGTTATGTAGCCAAGCGGGCAATCACCAGATGGAATATAATAAATGTTCCATTGTTTATTCTGTGGTATGGCATCTTTAGCTAATGAACATGATCACTGTGTTAAAAATCAATAATGTGAAAATTTGACCATTGCTGCTCACTGCTGGCAAGAGGGCCACCCATAGCGTGTCGAAATGCATTAGGAATTTCTAGTATTTCCTGATATTTGCCTTATTCGTTGATAATTTTTTAGTATTATTAGGCAAAATCATCTACTCTTCCGCAAAGAAAATAAGCTTCAAAATTCTAACGGATTCAAATGCTGTGCTGTTTAACACAAAAGCCTATTATTAATAGCAAACACTAACAATAGGTGATCTAACCTACACTACACCTGAATTGAAAAACAGACCACTGATAAAAATAAACTACTATTACTATTTACTTTTATTGTTAATTATTATTTTGAGTATTCTAAACCACTATTTGCAAACCATCTCATTAATGGCAGAAAATTGCAATATATCGATATGGCCAGAGTTAGTGTTTGGTGAAGTAAGTTTGAATCCTGTTGACGGCACCGTGGTGGTTGGCTGAAGTTGGTTTTCTGCAGTTTTCGAGATTCGAGGTACGAATGCAAGTCTCTCATTTGAAAAAGTCCCTCTGCGGAAAGCAGGCAGACCTACAAACCCCCCCCCCTTTGATACTGACATAAAATGAAAATTCAAGCATTCCCATCTTTACTTCAGAAAATTGAGACAGATGGTAGCATGAACATAAAATAAGCGTAACTCGACAACATAAATATGTTAGGGCCACTCATACACTCAGAACACACATTCCATCATGTGCCAATTGGTCGGAAATCCTGTAGGAATAGGGGAATGTGCACGAGGTACACGTATGATTAAGTAGTACAGTTGAATCTCGTTATAACGAACGCCAAGAGACCGGAGGAATCACATCATTAAAACGAAATTTCGTTATAAAAAAATTCCAGGTTACTTAGCATTGTTCTTAAAACTTATTTGGAGGATTAGAAAAGTGTTCGTTATATATATAAACCAAGATTTTTGCTATAACGGTATTCGTTAAAATGGGATTCGACTGTAGTAGTAAATATATTAAAATGTTTTATGCACTATTTTTCAAGGGCCATGCTTCAAAGTTTTGAAAGATTTGCTTTTCCACTGAGACTACCACTTTTTTGGCCTTACTACTATGTTCAAAAAGTTGCAAGATTTATTTTATTATGGAAGAATGAATACATATACAATCTATTTATTTGGTGTTTCCTTCGAATTGGCTGCCCTGTGCAATTATGAGGTTTGGCCATTGTCCATACAAAAGTTTAAATGTGGATTGCAAGTTGTTTTTGCCACATCCTCCAGTACTTTTATCGTTGATTGCTGTACCCACTTCTTTGAAACCTGAAAATCATTGTCCCTTAAACAAATTATTTATCCTAGGAAAAAGTCACATGGGCAAGATCAGTGGGAATATTATTTAGACAGATAATTTGACACCAGTAGGGACCTGTGAGCTGGCATATTGTTGTGACAGAGCACCCATGACTTGGTCTTCCAAAAACCTGGTTTCTTGCATCTCACTGAATCATGCAGACGTTTAAGGACTCTCAGGTCCCTCCTAGTGTCAGATTACCTGTCAAAACATCACATTCCGATACATCCACAACCAACGTATTTCCCTGATCTCTCCAGCTTCTCCCTGAAAACGTTTTTCTTTTGTGCCTTTTTTTCAATGTATTTTCTATTCTGTATATTCTTCTATGAACCTTTCAGTTTATGTGAAATGGCTCAAAACTTTTCAGAAAAAGTGGAGGTGCATCTGAAAAAGATTGAGAGGATATGAGTTGATCAGGTTGGAGTGACAGTAATTCTAATGATGATTGGCACTAAAATTCAATTCATGATGTGGCTTTTTTATGTGAGCACGTGCATCCATGTGAATGAAAATATTCATTAGCAGAGGCATAAATATCAAGAAAAAAATTGTTATTAGCGGTAATTGTAAGCCATGGCATTTGTTGAGGTATCACTATACATGTATGGTTTTTTTTAAGGTGAGATGGGCATGGAGGGGCTGAATATTCATTTAAACCACTCTTTTGAATCAAGAACCTTATTTACTAGATATAATTTCAATACACATTCTTTTAATTCTGCATGTATTTTAGAATATTTTGATGAACTAAGTATGTGTGCTATTTTGCAGTGAAACATATTAAAAAAATTGATGGGTTCTTTGGACTGTATAGAGGCTTAGGACCGAAATTGTGCTCCAATCTTGTCAGTGGCTTCACATATACTATGATGCTTGATGTAAGTTCTGGTGATTGCTTTTTTCTTGTACATGTGCCTAGAATATGAATTAAGACAAATGCTGTTACTGAAAATGAAAATGTTCTCCTCCCCCTTTTACATGCTTTATGTGATATGCATCCTCTATTGCTTATGAATCAAAACTGTGATGACTAATTGCATGAAAATGTATTGATTCTTATAAAAATTGTTTGATTGCCCAGACTATCTGCTAATAAATGGACACACATGAAATAAATATGCCAGACATAACAATAACTGATGTCAGGAAAATGAAATCTTTGGCCTTATCATGGATGGAAGATAGTTCTAAGTTGATAAGTTGTTTCCCCCATAGAATTTAAATTTCAAAGGCAACTTTCAATGATGTTGGATGCAGAGGTGGATTGAGGTCGGTTGAGGCCCTGGGTGCAGAAGAAAATATTGGGTCCCCTTAAATTGGAAAAAAGTATAAAGTTGGGGGCTTTGCGGGACACGTGCCCGGTGCCTCCACTGTTAAATCTGCCCCTGTTTGGTTGTGAAGTCACTGTGATCTCTGCCACAGCTTCAGCAATACTTAAAAAACAAAAAACCATTCTGAAAATTACCCTTTCTTCCAATTTGAAAAGTAGATCTATAGACCACCACCATTATGTTTTTACTAAAACGCAAATATATTATTTTCCACATATGCTGTGTAAAAGAGTTATTTGCTAACAGAAAATTTTGCATAATTTTTGCACTTCAACTCTATGTAAAACTTGATATCTTTAGCTTTTTTGTTTCATTTGTTTATTTTAGAGACTTCCTTCAATCTCTCCTGAACAAGATCCAGAAGAAGCCGAGGAAGAACTTACAGAGCAACAAAAACTTCTTCGTTTTATTCACCAGCTTATCCGAGAAACTGTGTCTAGATGTACTGCAGTTTTGGCAAGCCATCCTCTTCACAGTGAGTGACATCATAATGCTTTAAATGGCATGTATCGCTTGTCATATATTTGGAAAGATGTTTTATCAAAAGTATTTATACAGCTTCTTTCTGTTTTGTTAGAGGAATCTTCAAAAAGTTGCAGTTTTTTCATAAATAAATTGCCACAATTTTTCTATGCAGTCACTTTGAACTGTGATGCATTTTTCATTATTTTCTATTTAGTTTTAATATTGACAACCTAGTTCTCAAAAAGGTAGCAATGTCAAAAATTTCATTTTTAAGTTATGCACACCATGAGAACAATGCAAATAGCCCCTCCCCCGACAACTCCCAACTCTGCTTATGTACTCCTTACTGCAATTAATCTTCCAGCAAGTGCACGTATGTAGGAGATGCACTGATTAAAGGAGAGGGAATATCTTCTACGCAGGCCTTGTGGAAGGTTAAATCTAACACAAATCCCATTGAGTTCCATACAAAGGGAATCTTTAAAATGCAGATATCTCAAACCAAAGAATTTTGTGTTACTTTTTCGAACAAGACCATCAATATTATCTATAAGCTGTTTTTTTTTTAAATTTTTGAGTGCATAGCGGCTGATGCATTGGAGCAGAATTTAAAAAATCTTCAAGAATTAAATAGGCAGATCCAACATTCGTATTTAGCTTTATTGCAACTTCTTTAATTAATATTCTGTTTTTTTGACAATCAGTCTGAATTTTTTTCTTATTTCTTATGCTGGTAGCTGTAACTGGACAGTTGGACAGCTCTGCATCTCACTTAAAGTGTCATTTTCAAACATTTTAATTGACTGGTAGACAACTCTATCAGATATTTTGAACTCCATACCAAGCACACATGTGCGGAGACTAATTTGTGTTCCTTGCACATTTTTGCTCACAAAAAGTATGATAATGCTGTTCCTATTTAGTGTGATTAACATTTGTCTAAACCTTTACAGGGCCATCTCCACTTGAGCTTTACAACTCTTGCATAAAACAATCATCCAGCTTGACTTATTTTTGCCAAACTTACGGGCCATATGACACTACAAGATACAATTATATTTACAACTCCCCCCCCCCCCCCCACTTTTACTGCTACAGATGTTGTAAAGACTTTTTTTTGAAAATCTGTTGTACTTATGCCACATTATGTGCTGAAAATAGCAACATGGAGAATAATTTTTTTAAGTCTTCCTAAATATCAGTGAAGAACTGTTAGTTAGAATTTTGATGCTGAATGAGGTGAATGAACAGGTACGAATCAGACTATGAACAGCTTACAGAAGTTTTTTTTTTTGATATCTTCTGAACTTGTTAAATACTTCTTTTTTAAATTTGATTAAAATTGGTATTTTATTAATTTGCAGTTATTTCAATAAGAACAATGGCTCAGTTTGTTGGAAGAGAACAAAAGTATTGGTGAGTTTTATGCAAAAAACAACCATTTTTTTAATCAAGTTAGTCATAATATCGTGTATAGGTCACTTTAGTGGTCCTTGTTACCAAATATTTTACATATGTTTCTAGATTCTTACTCAACAAACTGTCAATGATTATTGTAATTTTTTTTCCACTTTTAATTCAATGACAGCATCTCTAAAGCAATTTCTCGAATTTCGTTTCCCATGAGCAGTGCAGTTTTATAAAAATCTAGCATTCAAAATGAAAGAATGCGCCGAAGTCTTAATTTTTTTCTCAAGCCACAAATTTGTGAGACCGGATTTTTCTCAGCCTAATCATAATACTTCTACATCAAGAACATATACCTTTTCTGGATATTATACTGAAGTGAACTTGGAAAGAAAAGTCATCTGGTCTTTGCTGAGAATGGCACTGAGGTCCTCTTACAAACCTGTAAGAGAGTGAGACTCACTCTCATCTCTACCGTCCCACCTGGGTGCCGTTTGCTGAAGTTAAGGAAGGCTACTGATGCCTCAACTTTCGCACCTAATACTACAGTCACAGTCAGATCTTCCAACTCTTGATCAAGGCTATGATGGATGAGAAAGCGCTGGTGGCTCCCCCTTCCCTGAGGAACTACCTGGTGAAATCTTTGGATTTCTCTACTCCAAAAATTGGCATGTCTGTACAGTGCTTAAAATAAAGAAAGCAAGGTCGTGTCTACAGTGGTGTGTATGGTAACACACCTGCCTGGTTTGTAGGAGGACATGGGTTTGATTCCCGGCATACACAAAATGATTTGTTTTCCAAGTTCACCTCAGAATAATATCCAGAAAACGTCTATTTCCTTTGTACAAATTTTTTGCTCATTCTTTTTTTTTTGTTGCTTTAAACCAGTCGTTTTAAATCCTTCATTATTCAAGTACCAACCGGTGATGTATGTGACTTGAATAACCCCCCAAATCCTACAATTTTTTCTGCTAAGAATTTAATACATTTGTGTTTGAAATTGCATATAATGGTTGGTTAATGCATTAACTTTTTTTTTTTCTTACTCATTTTGTGTTATTCTCCTGAATAAAAAATGAAATATGAAATCAAATTTTACTTGTGTAAACAAATATTTATGACCAATTTCTCTTTCAGTGGTATATATGGTTCTTTAAAAGAAATTTACCACCAAGATGGAATACGTGGATACTTCTCGTAAGATGCTTTCATTTGTTTTAAAATTGGTACTTAGTGAAATATTACAATTACTTCCCTCTCACACACACAGAGATAGACAGATAAAATGTATTTAATGAAGAGAAAATACATATTTAATCCAATAAAATTATTATCAGCAAGTACAGTAGACCTTCGACTATCCGGCTCGTGAATGATCGGCCTCCGACCCAGGGGCGTCGGAAGTGTTTCGAACCTGTGGGTGCCCGTCTTGAGATTCATGTAGGAAATTTCGATTTTTGAATCAATTCTGTGGGTGCTCGGACCCGTTCTACAAACTTCCGTGGGTGCTCGAGCACCCACAGCACCCCCTGCTCCGACGCCACTGCTCCGACCTATAGTAGAAAAATAATTATAATTCTCCATAATTAAATGGCGAGTACTTTACTTTCCCAAAGTGTTGCAGGTAATCATTAAATATGTATATTATCAATGAAATATGTTCAAATAATTTTTGTAAGAATTAAGCCTATGTTTTATGTTTATATTTTGTTTGTTTTAGCCTTTTCGGTGGCATAGTAAAAATCATTAAACCTCCTGTAAAATGTCATATCTTTTTTATATGAAGTAGGCTTTCTTCCAATTTTTAGCAGGTGCAAAGTAAAGGAAATATAAGAAAAAGTGTTCCATTGAGAAATCAACTTTACAAAATATGTGAGCTTGTCAATGCTAAAATGAGAGGTTTTTATGGATGCGAGATACCTTGTCAATTCCACTGATGGGGTTAAAAGAGTATGTATTCATACTGTACAGTGTACATGAGCTTATGTTTTCTGCGATTAAGTTGGATATTATGAAATTTATCTTAAAATTTGTGCAATATTGTCAGACTTTCTTTTTTTTTGTATTAAATTAATCTACCCACTTTATTTTAAACTGCTGGTCTTCCTCTGTTTCCATCACACAGCTGAAATGCCAACTTAATATTATTCCACTTACCTCCCGTAGATATATCGCTCGCCTATCATTACTTTTCAAAATTATCCATGTTATTTTAACTGACACTAACCACATTCTTATCAAATCCACATTTTTCCAATAGACTCAATCACTTCCAAAAATTGAAACCTTTTTTTGCATGCATCCACAGATTGCTTCAAATTTAGTGTTTTCCCTGGTACAATTATTGATTGGAACAACCTTCCATCAAATTCTGTAGACTACAAATTCTTCAATCTCTGATTTTGTATGTAGCATCGATCGCTTATGTCAAATCCCATCATTGCACCCTCTTGTATAGGCTTTGGCCAAACAATATTGTATAAATAAATAAATAAAATTTTTAAAATGTGCAGTACAGCACATAAAAAACATTTATATAGTACTGGCCTGTACTGAGAGGTCAGAAAATATGAATAGAAGCAGGTTTTGGTATAAAAAGGGGATGGTATTGTTGGAGGTAGGAAGTGAGCATTTATAGCTCTGGCCTGCCCTTCCATTAGAGCACATTAGGCCGGATAGTTGAGAGTCTACTTTGTGTTATAATTTTATCCTTAATGATTTCAAGGCAGTTTATCAATATTCAAATCACCTTAAAGTTACTGTTTACATATCTGTATCTGTAAATATACAGAGTTCAGCATCTGTATATTTTCAGTATTATGTCACAAGTTTTACTATATTAATCAAAATTTGAAAATTCAGCAGAAATTGAATCAATGAGTGTTCAGCTTATTACTGCATTTCATAGAGATTATCATATTACTTGGTTTTTCTTTCTCTTGTAATTTGGTTTTTTTTGTACGTGTTTTGAGCAATTTATTCTGTGATAGAGTATGAAGGTTATTTTAGAATTGTTTGTCATAAAAATAAACTATGATTTCTAATTGGTTTTCTATTTTATTTGTGAGGATAATTACGTGAGTAGTAAATATATATTTTTTATATTTCCCTTCCCCCTTCTCTTACCAAAATTTGGTTTTTAGGTATACATTCAGTTTTTTTTAAATCTTAGAATAACAACTATACATAATGTTGTCTCTGACCAAATTAAATTGATATGATTTTTTACACTTGCTTAAGTTAATAATTAAGAAATTTCTATATAAATCGATGAACACCTATAAAATTATAGGTGTGCATACATCTATTTATATAGGAAAATTTTAATATTTGAATGAGTATATGCCTGTTTTTATTGCAAGAAAACTTCTAATACATATATAACATCACATGTTGCAAAAATGAGAATATGAAATCTGTCAGATCATTTTGAAAATGTATGATTAAAAGAACAGTGTTTTTGTGCGTGCATGCACATGTTGTCATACTTAAAGAAGCACTAGTTGGTCTCCTGTTTTCCCCTTAATTTGTGTGTATAGAGTTATGTATAACAACTGCATAAATACAGTTTGGTTGCTTGCCAATTTCATCTCTTGCAGAGGATTTGTTCCTAGGCTGATTGGCGAAGTTTTTACTTTGTGGCTGTCTAGTGGTCTGTGCTATTTGGTGAATAATTATGTATTGGAGGAAAAGGTTTGTTTTTTCAGTGATTATTTCAGTAGACTAGAGAGTTAGTAGACTATAATATATTTTTTAATTGTATATTGCCTTTACGTTCTTATCCTATATTTTTTAAATATTCCTGATTTCAGGTGCTCCGTGGCTATGCTAAAACAACAGCACTAGTAAGTTTAGTTTTCAAATTTATCGTTTCCATTTAGAATTTTACGCATGCACATACAATGATACCTCGGTTTTTTGTTGATAATCTGTCGAAATCCAAAACCGACGAAATTATTTCCATATGAATTAATGTTAATCCAATTAATTTGTTCTAGAAACTCCAAAATAATACCAAAAACACATTTAATAGAAAATAAATATAGTGTTTAATACTAAAAACAATAAGAAATAAATATAAAATGAATATAAAAGATCATTAAATGAACATTTAATATGACATTTAAATTTTTATACCTTTCTTAAGATTCTTCTTAGCATATGAAAGATGGCGAGGGTGGGGGGAAAGAAGAGACAGATGCAGATATTATTGTTTGGAAGGGAATTCCCCCCCCCCTCCCCATAAGGACCTTAGGTATCAAGCCACTATCTGTGGTGGCTTCTGTTTGTCATTTGGCGCTAGGACCAGCTTCACAATCAGTGGACCCACGTTGCACAAGAAAGCTGTCCATAGGTGTCTGTTTCTGCTGCCTCTTTAAGATTTGCCTAAAATGGGGCAAGACATTAAACAGGTAGTAGCTTTCTTCGAAGCTGCTTTTTCTGTAAATTTTCTTTAGTCCCATGAAATTGTTTGGCTAGACGTGCAGGGTGATGCCCAGACAATGAGAAACAACGCCACACTGAAAATTAACAGTGGGGCCACATGAACACGGCAATGAAATCGAGGCAACTGAAAAAAAAAAAAAAAAGAGACAAATCTTTTTATGGAAAAAATTGATAAAAACTAAAACAGACGTTAGCAGAAGTCAACGAAAATCGAGGTATTACTGTAGTACCCTGGTCTTTTACACTTTTCTTTTCAAATTTCTTCAACAAAGTATTAATTTAAACAATAAATTTTGAGGTGATTTAATACTTGATTACATTGAATTTTTAATATTTTTGACATTTGCAATGGAATTCTTATTTGAATTATGTTTATTTATTCATAAATATGCTAAAAATTTTGCATGAGCAAACACTTGAACTTGTGTGCAGAAATGTAAAAAATACTACACGTACTCAAATCTATTTCCATAAAGTTTTTTGAAAAGTTGATGATTTTGAAGATAGTTTGAGGTAGTGAAATTATTGAAACTGCTATAAAAACTATTGTTTTGTTTCTAAAAATGTAATAACAATAAAATTTTATTGATTCAATTTAATTATGCCAAATTTAATTAAGCAGATGAATTCCTTTGTGTTTCAGTACTTAGCAAGTGCCTTATTCTATCCGTTACATGTGGTGTCAAATTGTACTGCTGTTAACAACTGTGGGTATGTGTTCTTCATTTACTGTTCTTGTTGAGTAAGACTTTTTACCTTATTTCGATTGATGCTTTTTTTTTTTCCTTTTCAATAATTTATTTTACTTTGATTGATCTTTGAGGATGGGTGATTCCATAAAACCCAATGCTGCTGTTTCCACTTTGATTAAACTAAAAGGAAGAAAGTTTATTGGAGAAATAATATATAGTGATAACTTGAACTATGAATGTTTCAAATTGCTAGTAATCTATTGCTAGTAAAAGTGAAAAACGGTATGAAAAAATCAATTTTTTAAAATTTAAATCAGAGTTTTCGATTTTGATTAAGTGACTACTTATTAATTAATGCAAATATTGTTAATCATTAACGATGCATATTTTCATATCATCTACCTGTTTTTTTCATCTAATCTGACAAATTTAATTTAGCATTAATGAATAAACAAACTGCAATCAAGAATAGGAACACTGAAAATCTGTGTTTATGTAACATGAAAGGTTGTTGAGCCCAAAATAACTTCATGGATTAACATTTTTTTTGTAGAGAAAAGTGTTTTTATTCATAAGCCCCCTCCCCATTAAAGAGAATGCCTAGTAACAACTCAGTATCACACATATATGGTGCAGGTTCCTCAATGTACAACCAAAGGGCCATTCAACATCAGCTAAATAAATAAATTCTATTGACAAGATTGTTTCTCACACAATTGATGGATGCATTTATTATAATGTGTTTCCAACTTGCATGATGTTGCTTAATAATTTATACATTTTTATTCTTTCACAGATTTAATGAGTTTTGATAAAAAAACGAGCAAAACTAGAAATTTTAATGAGAAAAATAAAGAAGTCTAAAGCTTAACAATATTCATGTTGGTACAATATCTCTGTTATTATTTTGAATCAGCAATTAGGGCATAGAATTCAAGTCTTTATATAAAAAATGATTTCTCTGTTGATCAGGGGAATCCTAGTGTTACATTGTAATGCATTGAAAATATTTAGTGCAGTTCTAAGTTTAGCTCCCTATATTTTTCTGCAATTTTTTCCACGCATAAAGTCTAGAAATAAAACAGCTTTCTTTCTGCACTGTATCTTGGGTTTAAGTTTAAGCCTATATTTACCCCAGAGATCTATATTTCTTTTAATCATGAACTTTACCACATATCAATAACATGCCTACCATACCTGGCTACTTTTACTTCAATATCATTAAAGTTATGCAAACGAAAAACAAAATTTAAATTTTGGCATTTAAATCAGCATACCCTGGTGAAAGATGCTCAAAAATGCTCTCACTTATGAACAAATCAAAAACATGAAACTGTGAAGAAAAAGCTCTTGCAAAACAAGAAAGCTTTGACTATTTAAAGTCTACAGTGTTGTACTGTTGTGTTTACTACATTTGTGTTGTAAGCCAAACTATTTTCATTCTACAATACAATATACAGTATTATGTTAATTGATTTTTACAGTGAAACATCTCTTTTGCAGATACCAGCGGGACAAAAAAAATCTGTCTGTAAAAAAGTGTTGATTGTTAATCAGGTCTTTGAAATGCATACTTTCATTATAAAAGAGAAATTATCATTTTAGCATGAAAGAGATGACTGTTAGGAGGAGTTTCATTGTATATGAATATACACATAAACTATGAAGGATATACCTGGGCATTCTGCATTAATGATTTATAGAAAATAAGTTATTTTGCAATATGTGCATCCTTTTGCATCTAGGATTTGCTTTGGTCATATGTTATGAGTGAAGTGAATTTGAATAATTTTCATACATTTGATCTGCTTAGTAATAAAATTGTTTTGTTATAGATTGGCTGCCGGCATGCCACCTAATATGCCTGTTTACGAAAGTTGGACTGATTGCTGGTCTCACCTTCATGCTATCGTATGCTAATTTTTTTGTATATCTTATACATAAATAAATATCGAAGTGATATACATTTTATGAATTTAATTTGTTTAATACAGTGATTCCTAAGATTCAGCTAATGAATGCAATTCCACAATGAATTATCTGCACTAGCCGAGGTATCACTGTATAATAATGGTGGAATAATGTGACATAAAACTCATTCATTCATGATTGCTTAAAAAAATTACGATTTGAATGACATCATGAATGGAGAAACAAGCTATTTATCTATTTAGTCACCATTGTCTTATGAGGTAATGAGCATATTAATGTATACCAGTTTTTCTTTGTTTATTTCATCAACTTCAACTTTTTTTTTTTTCTTTACATTTTTAAAAAAAACTAGGACTCTCTTTTAGTTTTTAATTGAAAACAAGAAAAACCACAGTAATTTTGAGCTGAAACAATTTTCTTTTTTAAACCTTCAGGGGCAGTTAAAGAGAGGATCAAGCATTCTGTGGCGATATTACCATGGCCCACTGCTGCGACCATTTGACAAGCCATCGCACAAGAGATTTTAACAAATGAAAGTTTTAGAGGTAAAAGAGTTTTTTAGCAAACACGTGAAAACAATTTTCAAATAATAAAGCTATTTTTCGTCCACACAAAAAGTAACTAACAATAAATTTTTCTGAGGTTTGTTAACATTTCAAAAAAATGTACTTTCTCCTAGTAAAGATAAAGAAATCAAGCATATCCATATTACTCTAATTCAATGTCTACTTTGTCTTCCAAAGTAAAACCTATTCAATCTGAGTGCATGTTTGACTGCATGACAATGCAGTATTAGCAAAAGTAAGTACACTAAACTCTCGATAATCCAGCACTGCGTTAATCAGTCTCTTTCATTTGTGGTAGGTCTTGTATGCATATCTGTTGTGTGTGCAATGTTATTGCATTAAAAACAAAAGCATAAAACATTAACACAGTTGTTAAAAAAAAAAAAAATTAAAAAGTTCGAGAAAGGTGGGAAGTTGACTAGTCTTGCCAAGAAATAGCCCCCCCTGCAACTTCAGTTTCTTTACTCCAGTGGAATAATAGTTACCAAGTATAATTACTTTTTTTTGTTATGAAAAAAAATGTGCAGATTCATTATGCCAACTCCTTTCAGTAAATTTATAAAATACAGTGAAACCCCTAAGCGACCTCCCCTATTCCACGGCCACCCCCCCTTCGTGGCCAGTTTTCCTTGGAACGAACAATAAGCTCCATAGACATAATACAAAAATCACCCCCATTCTGAGGCCACCTCTGTATGCGGTCAGCATCCACTTCCTTGTAGGTAAGAGTTAAAAAAAAAAGACAAGTTTTTGTGAGTTTTTTTCTTTCTAGTGCATTCAGAGCTCGTAGTTATTTTTGTATAACCATATTATCCTTATACATCAGCATAAATATCGTTCCGAATCAATCAGATTTTTTGTTCATGTATGACACTATCAGGTTGGAAGCATTTGTAAATAGGATGACAAAGAAGCTAATGCTATACGGCTGCTGATGAGACAATTTCAAAATTTGCTCCCGGGGTGACAGTGTAAACCAGACAACTATAGTCTACGATCTTTACTGAATAGGTAAAGGATATGGAAAAGTTTTGGCTTTGAGGATACTTTCTAGAAAGAACAGATCCCGGATAATACAGATTGAGGTATTGATCAGATGATCTGGTATTTCAAGTTCTGCGTAAAGAAACAGTGAAACCTTGATATACATAATGATACTGAATCAAGAAAAATTATGTAGAGGACTTGTTATATAGAGAGGTAACATTATCATAACGTGACATTAAATTTATGCTGCTGTTGGCAACTTTTCTAAATTGATGTTTTCAGTATCACCAAAAAATGTGCTTTTGAGTATTTACTTGCTGCAAAATTAGCTGATAAAAGAAATTCAGTTGGATGCTTATTTCTCCAGTAAAGGGGTTTATTGCAATACACTGTGGTGTGTCTCACAAAAAGTAGCAATACTGAACACTTTCGGTGATTAGGTGATGCCAACATCGATATTATCAGACGTCCTCAAAAAAAAAGTTGTAGCGATTTCAAAATCCTCCAAAAAAATATTGTTATAGAGGGGAGTAAAAAAAAGGATATCGTTGTATCGGGAGAAGTTTAACATTACAGACTATAGGCTGTTCTGAACAGTATTTGAAAAAATACTGTTGTAAAGGGATTTATCATTATATCGAGTATCGTTGTAGTGAGTTTTCAGTGTATCTGTTTTGTGGGCATTGTAAGTAAATTAAGCATAAGATTTTTTGTGACATTGAAACCGTTATTTTGACACCCCCCCCCCCCGAAATGTGATTTTCCTGTCATAACCCCTCATTTTGGTTTTATATGGTATTTTGTTAATAAAAAAATGACATACAGTAGCTTAAATAATTTGAATGCATTGCGTTTTCGAAGACCTTCCAGTAATTTGACGTACCCATGGTCTGATAAGTACACAATTACCTGAGAGTCCACTGTATTTTTTCATCTGTGAAATAAGGTTCATGTTGGATTTGAGAAAATACAGTACCTGTATGGTTCTCAGTATGATATCATCAATAATTTCAGAGAGGGCTTTCCCGAACTTTCTGGTGTGTATGTGTTGCATGTCTCTCAAAAAATTATATTGTGATATCCTATACATACAGAAGTTCAGCAAATCACTCAAAGATAACCTACCGCATTCACTGTGTAGACACACCCTTGAAATTTTGAACTGTCTATGTATTTGCAACTGCATATTATTTTTCTGTTTCTCTTTCTATTGAGCTAATTTAGTCTGACAATCTTACTTGTGGCACACTCGGGTATCATTTCCCTTATGAAATAGTGACTATTCCAAGACAAGGCTATATTAAGGAACATCATTTGTTGGTGTCACAGAGAGAAGAGCTTAGACAAATATTAAGGAACATAACACTGCAACTGGATGCCCATTATCTTAGAAAATTTCAAATTAGACTAGTTTCCCTGATTACAGCTCTGAAACTGTGTTTGTTTTTTGACTCCAAACATATCTTCTCCATGTTTGTTGATCACAGCCACTGCTTGAATTATGAACAGGTTATATTCTGTGGTTTGTCTAAGTCAAAGCACTCTTAAGGTGAAATCATGCCAATTTGATGAAAATTTTCCTATGTATAGGTTCCAGTTCCCAGTCTTGAAAGATATAGTTTGTCACATGATGAAATATTTCACTGAAAAAAAAAATACTATAAATGAAAGGGGGAAAAATAAGGATTCTTTGAGGTTCTGCATAAGGTGACCATATAACCTGTTTTCCTGTATTTTCCCTAATTATAGTCATCCCAAATTTTTTTTACAAGATGTCTTGTTTTTCCTGTGTTTTCAATTAGAACCCACTTGAATTTTTATTCAGTAAAATCAAGAATTAAAATTATTTTGCAACTTATAAATTACATTATGATAATCATGACTAAATACAAATATTTATCTTACATATTTTGTTATGCTAAACGTAATTTTGTAGAATTTATCGTGTCTTTAATTTACAGTAGTGACTCTCAATTTTAGTAATAATTTGCAACTTTATTTTTTGGCAGCAGTTGACGATTACGTTTTTTTAACCACCAATTTTTTGTGTGCTTTTGTCAAGGAAACATGGCCACTCTAGGATTGCAAGGACTGAGGGATTTTCTTTGAAGATTTTTTATTTTTTGCAAAGCCCAATTTGTGAATTTTCAGGGACTTTTCTATAAGGGTACAAAAAGTTGGAAGAGTTAGACTTCCGACGGGAAGATTTAAAAATGCTAAAAAAATCAGAAGCATTGGTGTCTGTCTTCAAATTTGATTTTCCTTCATGGGTTTGAAATCATTCACAGATTTTTTGAGTATGCGTACAAACACTGTTCATGCGCTTCATTCCATTCAGATGTTATGAATTACATGCTTAAACTTGAATGCAGTGCCGCAATCAAGATATATTTTATATCAGATGCAAGCCGCATGCATTCTGTGAAACAACACATTGAGTAGAAAAGAAAAACTAACTGCGTAACAGGCTCTCTGATTGCTGGATGTTTTACATTATTATATAAACACAAGCACCATGTAAAGCTCAATTTATATGACAAACTTTACAAAATTTTGAAATATAATAAGCCAGATATTGAAAGTTCAATTATAATGTGACCCCTGAAAATTCCTACATGAATATATGCATAATTTGATACACATCATGATCTGCATTGTGTGAATTATGCACATTCATGTAGGAATTTTGAAAGTGTGGTGAAAAAACACAGATTAAAAGGTTTTTAATCTTTTTCCACCCATTCCCTCCCCTTAACCATGTTGATTTTCTATGTTGCTCCACACAACCAACAGTAATCTTTTTTATGAAGTTATTAAATTAGATTCCTGCTGTGGCTTTTGCCTTATTATCACCACCTTGCAATTTTCCAGGGCCCAAGTGTAGAACCATAAGTTGATTGTAAGTTTGGGGGAGGCTGTGTGTGATTGAACAGAAAGGTGATGACAATAAAATTATTTTACACATAGGCTTGCTGCTTTAACGTTTTTTGGACTGCAAAACTTCAAGAATGCACTGCTCAGAAATAATCGTGTACAAATTATTAAGTTTGCTAGTCAGCAGTGGAAAAGTTTTTCGCTTTTGTAAATTCTTATCCTCCAGAACTGAACCCATTGTTTTGTATATAATGATACAATGTCTTTCAGAATTTTTATATTGTTATCAGTTTCTGTACTTTGAGTATGAAGTTATTCCAATTTTTTTTTTTGTTTAAACAGTTCTTTTTTTTTATAATTAGTCCTCTGAAGTAAAAGGAAAAAAAATATAAAAAAAATTTACCCTGAAATTTATTTTTCTACACATTGTTTTATGCATACTATTTTCGTAGTCGCCCGTTATAACCATACCACACATTTCTGACATCAAATTGGCACATTTTGGCTTTGTTTGTTTTTTTCTGCACGCCTTGTTTAAAAAAAGGAAAAAAATTATGGACAACCTGAAAGAAAATATTTAACACTGAACAAAAAGCATAAATTTGAAGACAATTTGTCAAGACAAAAGAGTCACTAGTGCTATAGTTATAACGAACAGGAAAAATACCCATATTTTTTGTTGATATCACGATTGCATGGAAGAATTGAAAGGTAAAAAGAGGTAAACACTAAGTGCCAAAAGGGAAAATGTTGGGATATTGCAAGAAACTGTTTTTGCAGCCCGTAGGGACAGCATATTTGTGACCTCTTTGCACACTCTTTTGAACTTAGAGGGCTACTAGGCATTTTTCACATTAACAGCATTATAAAGCATTGCTCATTCGGCACTTTAATGTGAAAAAGTGTTTGGATTTTTTTGACGTTTACCCTTCAATTTTATCATGTGTTTATGATCAGGGAAAATTTGATGCACGCATGTTGATTAGGGGAACCTGTCGGCTAGGGATCAATATGAGAGAGATTTTCTTTATAGGACATGAATGTCGCTCTCCACTTGTTAATACAAGATATACGGAAGACTGGATGTTGTGAAGATATTTATTATTTGAGATGTTAATTTTTTTAAGGAAGGAAAAAACTCATCTCTGCCTCTACCGAGAGTCGAACCCGGGTTCCTGGATTGCCGAACGAGTGCTCTGACCACTAAGCTACAGAGGAGATAGAGATTTTCCTTCGCTAGAGCGTATATATGCCGAACGGAACCGTGCAATGGACGGTGAAACCGATCAGCTAATAGCTCATGGACGACGAGCCACCAGAGGCTATACATATGACATATATGATGTTGTGAACACAACATCCAGTCTTCCGTATATCTTGTATTAACAAGTGGAGAGCGACATTCATGTCATATATATAGCCCTCTGGTGGCTCGTCGTCCATGAGCTATTAGCTGATCGGTTTCACCGTCCATTGCACGGTTCCGTTCGGCATATATATGCTCTAGCGAAGGAAAATCTCTATCTCCTCTGTAGCTTAGTGGTCAGAGCACTCGTCCGGCAATCGAGGGACCCGGGTTCGACTCCCGGTAGAGGCAGAGATTAGTTTTTTCCTTCCTTAAAAAATTAACATCTCAAATAATAAATATCTTCACAACATCCAGTCTTCCGTATATCTTGTATTAACAAGTGGAGAGCGACATTCATGTCATATATATAGCCCTCTGGTGGCTCGTTGTCCATGAGCTATTAGCTGATCAGTTTCACCGTCCATTGCACGGTTCTGTTCGGCATATATACGCGCTAGCGAAGGAAAATCTCTATCTCCTCTGTAGCTTAGTGGTCAGAGCACTCGTCCGGCAAACGAGGGACCCGGGTTCGACTCCCGGTAGAGGCAGAGATGAGATTTTTCCTTCCTTAAAAAATTAACATCTCAAATAATAAATATCTTCACAACATCCAGTCTTCCGTATATCTTGTATTAGATTTTCTTTAGTTGGTGCTCTATAATTTCTTGTGTTAGCAGGTATCAGAAGCTATCAGGGGTACTTCTATTTTGGATTTGATGCTCTTTAGTTCCGAGGATCTTGTTGAACATAGTTTTGGTTGGAGACAACCTTTCTTCTAGTGGTCATTGGGTTATTAACTTTTTTTTTAGCAACTTCTTTGTGAACAATAAAATAATGCTTCTGTGTTTTCGAAGAACGAATTTGAACTTTTGAGGGAAAAGTTTGCGTTAATTTTCAAAGATCAGTGGGTGTGGTAAGTCAGTGAGAAGAATTCAGAACAAGATTCCTCTGTTTTGCATGATGCCATATCCTTTGTTTGCAAAAAAGCAGGTTTGTTCATCGCAACCCCCCCCCCCCCCCCATCCCTCTGGTTCATGGATAATGTAAATAATCTTTATCTTGAGAACAGAAGGGCATTCAGAGAGTATAAACATGGAATAGGTGGCCTACCAACATTTACTGAGTAAAGAAGGTCATTGAAGTGGGTGATTAGAGAAAGTTGGATCTAAGCTGGCAGATAACATTGGTGCTGACCCAAAATCATTTTCTTTATGTATGTCAACAATGGATGTAAGGGGACAGTTAGGCCCTCTCAATAGAAAGATCTAGAGTACAAAGCAATGTAGGTATGTGTAGTGCTTCTAATGTCTTTTTCCCGTCAGTTTGTAATAGAGAATACAATATCTAAAGTACGGATGTGTGATTGGGTGATGACGTCTTCAAAGATATTCAAGTGACAGATGTGTAAGTCCTAAAACTTCTAAAAAATGTATGTGCAAGCAGAGCGCCAGGACCAGATGATATTTATCCTAGAGTCCTTAGGGAATGTGCTAATGAGCTAACTGTTGAGTCCAGTTGCACAAATTTACAGAAATAGTGTTGCTTAGGGTATTCTCCCAGGGGATTGGAAGCTTGCTAATGTGGTTCCAATATTTGAAAAGGGTATTAAAGAAAACCATACAGAATTATCGTTCAGTGAGTTTTACGAGCTCCTTCGTGAAAATTTTGGAAATTATTATCAAAAGACAATTTATGAAGTGGATAGATGAGAATAACATATTGTTGGAAAACCAGCATGGGTTTAGGAAGGGGAAGTCATGTGTAACTAACCTATTTGCTTCTATTGCTATGATCACAACTTTGAGAATGGCGTAAATGCTGATGTTGTTTATCTTGATTTCCAGAAGGCATTTGATCAAGTCCAACATGGAATGCAGATGTTGGAGGGATATGATCAAAGTGTTTAAAATTTTCAACAGGATGGATAGCATTTACCACATGATCTTGAAGCTTTTACATAAGATTTGAATTGGATGGAATCGTGGTTGAGAGATAGGTCACAACGGCTTATGGTTAACAAGGAATTTTTTGATGAGACAGGTGTCAAAACTGGAATTCCTCGATTAAGTGTGCTTGGGCCCATACATCTCTCACTTTTTATCAATAAACTCAATCAGGGCATCGATGGGATTGTTAGAAAATTCGCTGATGACATTAAGCTAATGGGGGTAGTAGTCGGGAACTCAAGCGATAGGGAGATGCTCCAGACAAACTTGAATATGATTGCGGCATGGGCTACTGAATGGAGCATGACCTTTAGTGTTGATAAGCGCCTGGTCGCTCATTTTGGTTTGAACAACCAATCATGAGTTGAGTAGTATTACTATTCTGGGTGCAACAAGGGTCATCGATGTTGGAATTCTCATTGATGAGCTGCTTAGGTTTTCTCAACATTGTTCAACGCTGGTCAAAAAAAGCAAATAGAATGCTTGGTTTTTCTTAAAAGGGTCTCTTTGCATTTTCCTGAAGTCATTCTTCTGCTTTTCTGAGGCTTATTTCATCCTGCATTGAAGTATGCCGTTAGGTTTCGGAGACTGTACCTACAGAGGGACATAGACTTGGTTGAAGGGGTGCAGAGGAGAGCTGTGTGTGTCCTTGTTGGCACACAAGGCTTGAGTTATGAAGAAAGACTTGATTTTTTGCATATGCTTACATCGGAGGAACTTGTGTGTCAGGGGATATAATCAAAGTGTTTAAAATTTTCAATGAGATGGATAGTATGTGGACCATGAGTTAATTCACCATCAATCAACTGCTTTGACAAGAGGGGACACCAGTATTATTTAGTAAGAGACTATTCCAGGTTGTGGTGTCACAGAGTTTGTGGCTAATAGGGTTGTTAATAAATGGAATAGCTTATCTTCGGGGTAAATTTTAACACGATTGATACATTTGAAAAGAAGTATGATAGACATGGTGGAATAAATCAAAAAGCTATTCATATTTAGATAAGACAACAATAATCTTTTTTTTTATGGGCAGTGTCTTATATAATAATTAGTTTTGGTGATATGTGTGCTTTTATATTAGATATTTGGTAATACAGTTGATAGAGAGAATCCCATTTTAACAAACACTTTTCTAATCCCCCAGATAAGTTTACATAGAAACAATGTGAAAGCCTAGAATTTCTTTATGAAATTTTGTTATAAGGAAGTGATTTTTCCGTTCTCTTGGAGTTCATTATGAGATTCGACTGTATTTGATATCTATATTTCTTTTTATGGGTGTAATTTTTCAGCCACCTTGTTAGGCAATTTGCTTGTTGTGACCTTGTTATTTGTATTAAAAGTTATAATTTCAGTTTTGTTATTATCTTAGTTATTGGTTTCAGTTTATTTATACTTTCAGTTTCTCTTCATCAGTTGTCTGCTTTTTTTTCGTCTGGAGTCAAAGTTTTAAAGAAATTCATCAGAAATCTGTGTTTACTGATCGATTGATTGTCTTTATTTTCTAGAAATACCGAATGTAATCGATGGTAACCTGTATTTTGGAAAAAAATTTTTGTTGTCCTTATATTTGCGATTAAACATTTTCAAATGAAAAATGTGTTTACTTATTTTTCCTGTGCTGTGTATTTAGCATGATAACATAAACCTATGCTCAGGCAAAATCGAGTACAATATAACCCCATTATACAGTGGGTCCCAGAGCAGATTGTTCTGCAACAAGACTTCAGCTTCTGTGGTCAAAATTCTCATAATAGTGTTTTCTAAACTTTTCTTGATTGTTCTGGGACTTATATCCACAGTTTTCCGCATATTCTGCTTTGGGGTAGTTGGTCTTGGGGGAAAGAACGTGATTTACTCACTGCAATACACTGGTGAAAAGTATGTTTTTTCTTCCTTCAATAAAGTGATATAATAAGTGCCTTTGCCTGGGATATATTCAATTCCATAGGTATTTGTAGGTAGGAATAGGGTTTTATTTTGCAGAAAGAGTATTTCTCTCTAGAGAGGTATAAATAGAGCTTTCACTCTGGGCATAGGTGGAAACAGTTTGTAAAGCGTTTTTCACAAGATACTTCTTTGATGCTATTAAGTCTGGGTATAACTTTCCATTATTCTATGGTTCTTGCATTTGATGCGACTGCAGGTCTGGTGCCTTTTTAGAAACATTTAAAGAAACAGTCTTGTATATTTTCAGAAAAACCTTTAGAAGGGATTTAAACATTTATTTAACACGTACAACTTATATTTTGTTCCGATACAAGAATTATTATCTCAACAGTGTTGTACAAAAACAAACAAAAAAAAAAGTGGGAGAGGCGACAAATATGAAAACTAAAAATACAGAGGTCTGACTGTAAACATTTGGAACCATACAATAAAACGCATAAACAAATTTTTTTTTGATATAGGGGGCGGGGAAGGAAATTGAAACACCCTGAAATGATGCTTCTGACTGGGAGAGATCTTAGGCAGGATCCACTGTATCATCTCAACTGAGTGGCTATCAAATGCCAAGGAAGTAAAGTTATCACTCCTATAAATTGGGTGATATTGACCACTTTGGAAAACTGTTTTTAAAGGTGAAAGTCTTGGTTATAAAAACCAGCCTTCAAATGGTTTGAGTAAAAAAAATACACATTTTATTGTAAAAGAGGTGACTGATGTGCAGCAATTTCAAGGGCTACAATCATCAAGGCAGGTATTGACAAATAGCATTTAGGTGTCAGCCAAACTGGAGCTTCTTAGGGGGCCAAGCCTATCTCTTCAGAGAAAAAGAATTGTACAAAATAATGTTTTCAACTTGTTAAGCTATGTCTACACTGGTGCGTTTTTTCTGCGTCAATGCGCTTTCCACTGGCACACCTGTCATCAAGCGTGTCATAAATCACTCAGGCGTGACTCAAACTTGTTGAAAGGCACCCATTTTTTAAGAGGCATTCCTTTTCCTTCTGCTCCACCAGGTTTGGATTTTCGTTCAATTTCCTTTTCGTGAAGATTCAGTGTTGTTTTCATAATGTCAACAGAAAAAAACTTTGATACTTTTGAAGACTTCAGGTCACGTTGTGCATTACGTGATATTATTGAAGGTAAATTTAAATTAACAGTAATTATAATTGTAAAATTATAAATTAAATGATTGTCTTGAATATTATTTTTTTGGTAGAATTTCATGTTAAAATGCTGGTCGGATTTTTTTTCCATGTTTTTGCGAAGAGCTCGTGTTACGGAGGTTTTCTGTGTAATTATAAAATAATTCACGAGCTCTTCGCGGGGTCACCTCAACGCATGGGGCAATCCAGACACGGTGTGAGAACTTCAACTAGATGTGTTGGACGGCTATTTATGATAATAAGATCTAATGGTATGATTTTTCAAAGTATATAAAATTGGTAGGCCCTCTGAATATTATTCAATATCATTGCATTGGAGGTCCACCGTGCTGTTGAAACTCTTGACTCCACATTTTTCTAAACATTTCGTGGAGGCACACGAATAATACTTAGTCAACTGTTGGAAGATCACCCTTACCGGATGTAGGAATCCGATAACCAGTGCCTGTTTCTTGCATGGGCAAAAGGGGACAAGTGCCCTTCGCCCTTGCAATTTTAGGAGGCCCACAAATTTGGATTTCCTTTCCTTTATTTTTTTTAACCTTCCTTTCCGTAGAATATTTCCAAACGTGGAATTTAATTTGAGAGTAATTAAGTAAACTTTTTACATGATTGTAATCTGTAGCAGACATATTTCAACCTGCTGCTCGCTGGCACTGTGGTGCTTTCAAAGTGCTTGATGCTCGTGTCCGATTTCATGTTTGCGAATACTTGATTAACGTCCCAATTTGAACACTTTGTACAAATTACATTCAACGATTAAAATCATCCTGATTTCAAGCAATCGTATGCCAAACTTTATAAGGGTGCACCCTTTTTGATGATGGGAACAAACATTGTGCTTGCGACTGGAAAAAAGTTGCCTCAAAGAACGTTATATAAAAGGGGGGGGGGTGGGGGTGGGAAAAAATTAATGTTTGCACAGGGCACGAATTTATGAGGAACAGGCTGTGCCCTTCAGCGCAATAATAATTTTTGCTATTTTCTCAAAAACTGTACAGTTTTATGCAGATTTTATTTTCATTAATATTATTAGAGCTGCAACCAGAAGCATACGCAGGACCAACCTTTCGAGTAGCACGCAGAGTTTAGGGATGAGCGCACAAGAAATTCTCTTCTAGAGAAATTTTCTGTTACTGACTGTCGAAGGTACGATATTTCAAGTTTAAAAATTGATTGAAAAACAACACATTAAATAATTTTCTTTTGATATTTGGATTTGTGTGCGAAAATATTTTAAATCTGATCATCTTGGGCTATCATATTCTGTTACTTTTTATTATGAAAAATTATTCAATTTAGAAATTTCAAGTTTCTCACTTATATTACCACGGATTTAGTGCATTGGTGTATGAATAAACATTTGAGAAAAATAATGCTGTGCTGACTATAATTTTGAACGAAAAAAAAGATTTAAATATGTATGAGATTACGACTTAGCAAAATAGAAGTATACAGTTTTCTTAATTTCTTTGACTCGACTATATTTGGGTAAAGTTGACGAATGACTTGATTTAATTTTTAATTTATTCCGAAGTTGACCAATTTTGAATAATTTGATCTATATTTATAGATCTTTTTATAGAGCAGTTTTCCCTCACATATTTTCACATTAAAATGTTGAAATTGCATCCACTGTGACAGTTGTATCTGAATTGAAAGGTTTAGCGTATAGGTGAAGACAGAAAAAAGGCACGCCACTTGAGGCATGCAATAGAGTTCATCGGTAAAGAAAAAAAAAAAAAAAGACTAAAAGTTAAAAGAAGACGCACCAGTGAGGACATACCTTTATAGCATTCAGTGACCCTTCTTTTAGTTTATGTTAATAGACACGATACAAGTTTCAACAAATTTGTGTGGTTGTCAGAGACTAATTTAATAATTAGAAGTAGAAAAATTTTTAGATGCAAATAATGTAATAGTTGATGCAGTGACCAGGAATTTGTCAAGTTCTGAATTGAGTTGTAACATGTTCAAGAAAGATACATGCACTGCCTGGTCAAAAATGAAAACTTACACACTCTAACACTGAATTTGATAGGATCACCTTAGACAAAAACTAAATATGCATTCATTGAACCAGATTTGCATCTGCGCTTCACCAAGATTCTTGGTGGATTTAGTAAGAGGCGAATGACTTGCTAGATTCCGCTATATTTCAAATTTCACAGACTATTTATTCATTAGATTAGATTTGTGGTGGGCAATAGAACTGCTCTTTTCAGCCAATTTTTTACCATTGTCATCACCTTCATTGAAGGAAATAGTTACTGATGGGCACGGCCTGGGAGCCTCAGAGGATTTCATCAAAACAAGGGTGAAAGAAAAAAGGATTTAATCTATTTTTTTTTTGATTAAACAAAGACAATATGTGCATGCACCAGTGCCCATGGCCACATATTATCTAATGATCATTCACTTCTTTGTCACACATGTTAGGACAGATTTTAGAGCACTTCACAAAACTTTACTCAACTTAAAATGTAATTGAATTCTTCAACTTAACTGCACATGCCTCGTACACATTCCTCTGATGAATTTCAAATTAAATACTAAATCACTTAATCTGTGTAAACAAGCCTTAATATATTGGCCAACCAGTCAGTCTAATTTATTTTTTGGCCAGGCAGTGTATCTACAGAATTGACAAATATATATATTCTTCAATATATTGTTTAACGTATAGCCTAATCTAGAATGGCTGCATAGAGAGTATTCTATTTGCGACACATTGCTTATGAATCTACCTTTAAAGCTGATTTCACACAGCTGTTCCTGAAAGATTGCCATCATAGCTAGAAATGCAAGCTAGACTTTTAGAGTTGAGATTGCTGCCCTTGATACCATAGGCGGAGATAGATCTGAAAGTCGGGGGGGGGGGGGCACGATGATGTCAATTCATACATACACAAATATATTAGGGGCAGTATTCCCCAACATGGTTTAAACTATAGTCACAATTTTTTGATTAGAGATCGGCACGGATTGGTTAAATTCACATTTTCAACCGATCTATGTTGATCTCTTATCCAAAAATTATAGCTACAGTTTAAACCATGTCAGTGAATACGGCCTTTAATCAGTCAGCTTTACTTTTGATGCTAGGGGTGCATTGCACCCCCCGTATCGCCACCCATGCTTGATACACATTTTAAATATTAAATTTTTTTTTTTCAGGGGACAGTCAAAGTTTCTCGTAGTGCAAGAGAGATCATATTACTTTGGACATGCAGTAAAAAAAATATACATAAAAAGCAAACATTTGGAATAATCAGCACTTAAAATACCATATTTACTCGAATGTAATGCAACAAATTAAAACTCAAAAATTGAATAAGGATGATAATGTTAACAAACAACACACATTTTTGCAGCTGAAGAATAAGGTGAGCATTAGACTCCAGAAAATATAGCAACTTGCTTAAGTTGCGCAGAAATTTTTACATTAAATTATTCTTCACTAATTTTCAACAACTTTTTCAACTGTTTGTCATTCAAAACACTAATATCATTAGTCTCTCTGTTAATAATTGACAAATTTTTATCAACATGATTTGATTTGCTATTGATAGAAAGCTCACTCAAACATTCATCATCATTATTTTGTGTTGGCGCAGATTTCTGCAACGTAGTTTCCCCATGTTTTGCTGTTGATGAAAGTGCCTCAGAGTTATTTGTGACCATGAGACTTTCATTCGTGAACTCTGAACTATTTGTTGTTGATGCAACAATTTTCTCTTCTGGATTCAGAGGAACAGTAGGTGGAACATTATTTGAAGTTCCTATCGACTTTATTGATTCACCAGAGTTTTGAACATGGGGAATAGAGATATCTGATTGAGAACCCTTGTTTTCAAGTCTTATCAGGTCACGATTATCACACTGAGATTTGCTAATTCGGTTTAATGGATTTTCGCACACTTCATTACTGTTGGAACCATCTTGAGTGATATATTGCACAGGCTTCCCTTGAGTAAAAAGTCTTGCCAATGACCCCATGATGCTTCTACTATTTCTCGAAGGCTCTATGGTACCCAAAAACAAAGGAAGTCTGATGGTGTAGTTAAAGACTAACAGCAAAAGGATTATAAATATCCCAACAGCGATGATTTCGCCTCCTAACGATAATTCAAACAATAAATTTTTCAGGAACCGGTTCAGGTAATAGCCTATCCTCTCCAATGGCATGAATACAATGCCACATATGGTATCTACAACAGCTTTACTTGGGTCTATGTTGAAAATCGGATCCACCATCAGACTCTTATAGTATTCGGCACAATCTCCACTATCATAAATCCAACTTTTAAAATACGCTTTTATACTGTGCAATATTCCTAAGTTCTTTTGATAGCACGCAGCGGGAACATCTGTGCGTTCGAGTCTTGCGTGCTGAGCTGCGATGGCCTCCTTATACAATCTCATCCAATTCCACACACAAGCGCAAGCGAAGCCGACAACAATCTTTTTGACAACGCTAGCTTGACTCAGCAAGTAAATGAATAACACCAGAGTGAGAATTGGAATGAGCGCTGTCTCAGATAACACAAAGACAAAATCGTGAAACTTGGACAGCCACGATACTTCATTCATCACCCAGAAATCTGACAGGCTGTCGGTGATCAAATCTTCCATGTCTTTGAAATTCACGGCCTCAGCATCCAGTATTTTCTTCATTCGCAGGACCCTCGTTTTGGTGACTTTGAACGACAAGATTTTAGAATCACCGACGTCGAAGAAACTTGGTCGGCTGAGTTTGTTGTAGACGATCTTCAGCCATCTCGTCAAGAATACGATGTCCCTCGGAACGCAAGTTACCGATTCTACTCCCATCGTCGATGGGGGCGGCGGCGACTCATCGCTGTAGATTTTTTTGGTTTTATTCTCGACATGCGATTTTCCGTCGTCTTCTTGGGGAGCTTCACCCTTCATCGGCTCCTCGTCGACGACGACGTTCGTCGTTTCTTCCGGCAAAGGATTTTCTTCATTCCCAAACATGTCGTAAGGATTTTTCCAGTTCTTTTTCGCCGATGAATCGTCGAACATTTCTCGAAAGACTTGCCTCTTTCTTTCGTCACCAGCATCTTGAGGCTGGCTGTTGACGACTGACAGAGCTGCCAAGATGACTCCGACACCAATTATGAGCATATCGTACGAGACTTAATCGTCACATCAAACAATTTCTCGCCTTCTTATGGTTTTGATTTCCAGAAGACTAACTTTTGCGCGCGTTTTGGTTATTGGCAAATGATTGTTTCTTTTCACCTCAAGTAGAGTTGTTTTCTTCATAGCAGTGGGGATAATCCTGGGGGAAAAAATAATAACACTTCATAGGACCATACGTCCCGACTTCTGCCATAACAATAATTTATTCTCGTAAAATGTAGAAATATTCTGACCATAATGAAAAATTTCTATTTATTAGAAAATGGATCGTTAAACACAATTTTTTGCATGGGGTTGCTACTTAAAAAAGCGGAATAAATTATTAAAAAAAATAATAGGAATGTACTGCCATCTATCGTTGTAATAGAAAACTATCAGAAGTCCAATAATTACCAATAGATGGAAGTACGAGTTCCGTATTAAAATGGACATGAAAAGCATTAGTGTTTTAGGGAACATAAAAAAAATTATATGCGCCATCTCTATCATCCTTTCAGAGAACTATACTAATTTTCCATAGAGAAAACTAGATGGCAGCAAAAGCATCGTAATCTCGTTTCAGTTGTACATGAAGGTTCATTTGTTTGTGGTTAGATGGCAGTTTTTTTTTTGGTTTATATATTTCTTTTTATAAGAGAAAAAAAATTTGTTTGACTCATTACTTCTAAACAAATACTCGGCTAAAAACTGCAAGAATCCATAGACATGTCAGTAGGAGCGTATTTACGGGTGGAGGAGGGCGCGGGCAGCATCTCCTAGAGATAGAAGGCCTTCGCACGCTGCTTGTGACGTCAGTAAGTAGTAATTAGTAATATGAAGTTCCTTCAGAATATTCAGGGAAAAAAATTACCTGTTCTCATCGTTGTGCGGAAAAGAAATTATCGGGTTCAGAATTGGCGATTTCTATGTCCCACATCCAATCACTATGCTGTATTTGTGAGCCAATGAGGAAGATTCTACGCCAAAATAAGAAGAAACGAAATAGGATTATGTGTTTCAAAATGTGGCGAACTTGCTAGGTAGTCTGAATGACGTTTATGGCAACCAGTGCAGAGGCCTTCTATCTCTAGGCGGTGCTGACGCAGGGCTAAGGCTCAGAGCCGAAATTTCGCAGGTGCGCCAAATTTAAAGAATGAATCGCCAAGAAAATTAAAATACAATGCGAGTATGGCGGCATAACAACAAATACGCTGCTGTGCTTAGAGACCGAGGGCTCATATCAATGAGTTAGAGTCAGGGACGTCCATTGGCATGGCTCAGGGACCTCGAGTGCAGAGGGGCCTCAACAAAATGAGATCTGCACGTAATTTTTGACATGAAGTATGTAAATTGATAGGCGGGTATATCCAGGGCCGTCTTAAGAGCATCATGGACCACCGGGCCAAGAGTTTTTTTTGAGCCTTTACCTGGTAAATTCTCGGAAATATCAACCAGATCTCATTCCTGCAAGGCCCCTCTTCACTTGAGGGCTCCGGGCCATGCCCGAGTGTCCCATGCGTTAAGACGGCACTGGGTATGTCAAGGGGGTATTTCTAGGTCTTGGGGGCTTCGGAAAAATCTCTCAGTCCATGACGGAGAGGATGGCTATGACCCTCTTAAGACGTTTGAGAGAGAAGATACAATGAGGCATATACCACCAAAAAACTTTTTTCTTTGCTTGCCTAAGGATAATAACCACAAAGTCATCTGAAATTGGTTGTCTGCAGTGTTATCCGACCAGGCTTCCCATCTCAAAAAGTTCCACAGCAGACAACTCCCCCTCTTCCGGAAGACTGCTAGTGACACGAACGGAACTCATTGTAACGCGAATTCACCACTTAGAAGGTGGAACGGTCACAGTGACGATGCACTAGAGTAGGCATTTCCAACCTGATGCTCGCGAGCACTACGCAGTGTCATCTTAACGCATGGGCCCATCCGGGCAATGCCCGGGGGCCTCAGAAGAATGAAAAGTGGTTGAATTTTTCGAGAATTTGCCGGGTTGGGCCTAGAAAAATCACTTGGCCCGTTGGCCCATGATGTTCTTAAGACGGCCTTGGCACCACGGTGTTTCCTGAAGCATCCATAGCGCTCTTGAGTAGTTCTGTGAATAAGTAATAGAGTTAGGATCGGATTTTAATTAGGAATGCCGTAAGTAACCAAATGTGTTGATGCGGTGCCAAACCAAATAAAAGTACAGTGTTACACGATGAAAATGAAATTAGCAGAACAACAAAATGCCTGTCATCAAAATAAAACCCACCGTCATACTAAAAAAACCCCAAAAAACGTTAAATGAGGAAAAATAAAATCAACGACCATTTGATCATTATTATCACACCACGGTCATTTTTTGAACACGAGGGTTAATTAGACCGTGTATGGCCCCTACATTCTGGAGCGGGGGCCCCTAGGCTGGGATCTTTTCCGGGCCTCCCGGTTAGACTTTTCACGGGTCCCTTCAGTTAATTTATAGCGTGAAAAAGCAAAAAATGATGAGAACTGTCCCGGGTCCCAGGACTAGAGCCCTGTCAGCCCCCCCTTTGTGGGGGCCATGAGACCGTGACCTGCAATTTATTGCCGATTCTGAATGGCAGTATTATTTTTACACTCACCGAGAGGTTGATGCGTTATACCCCTCGGCGCGGGACACCCTGCGGTAGCAATCTTTTTCTGTGATTATGTTGTCGCCGCATCTATTGTACTTTCGCGTCAGGAAAGTTTCCGACAAGGGTGGATCGGGTATCGAACTCGCGATACCTCTAAACATCCTTTGTTGGTACTTTAGGCGAGTACTTAGGCGAATTTTAAATAGCTAATATTTTTGGGTCTTCCCAATGTTTCCTATAATTCTACGCTAGGGCTTTTAGGGCTTTTCCTCTTAAGCGTGTGAATCGATATTTTATTTTCGATGACCATGTCATTCTATTCTATTTTGGTCATTCACGTTATTGCACACTCTCCAGGTCACTCTTTTGGTCTATCACTGACTTGATTTCTTGCACTCTAGGCAGCGCCGTCTAAATGCATGAGTCCATCCGGATACGGCCCGGAACGGCCTCATGTGCATATGGGGAGGGGGGGGGGGCTCGTGATGATGGCATTTGGCGATATGATTTTCGAGAGCTAGCGTAGAAATGATAAATTTCTATGCTTTCTTAAGTGCTCTTGAATTGTGTCACGCATCACTCAAGTGATCCGTAACTAAGCTGCTGATCACTTAAGTAATCTGAGAATGTACCGCGGGTAACTTGAGTGATGTAGAACTACATTGGGAGCCGCTTAAGCACTCTAAAACTGTACCACATGTAACTCAAGGGATCTCTAAATGTGCCACGGATCGTTTAAGTGTTCTGGAACTGTATCGTGGGTCACTTAAGTGATCTGTGAATGTGCCAGGGGCCGACTTGAAAGATCTGAAAATGTGCCACGGGCTGCTTAAATGCTCTGGAATTGTGCCACGAGTTACTTGATCAATTTGTAAATGTGCCGTTAAGTTCATTTTTACAAAATTAGGTTTGAGGGGCAGGCCACATCAGATAGCCCCCCCCCCCCCAGGGCCACATTTGGTCGGCGGAGCAAAGGGTTTACCATATATGGCTTGGAGGGTGGGTCACAAGGAATTTCTTAAAGAGAAAATTTTGAGTTCTTCGCCTTCAAATAGCATTGAAATTAACAAAAATGGATTATATTAACATATAAATGGATTTTCGGAAGAAAATCCATTTATTTTTTGCAGTAAAAAAATAAATTTTTGATCATCTGGGGGACAGACGGATGAGGCCCCCTTATGCCCCCCCCCATCGTACGTCTCTGATCTCACCAATATGCGTTAAGAGATAAGGAGCAGACCTGACGAAATTTTGCTGATGGGGGGGGGGGGGGGAAAGTCGGACTTTTGCTGACTGTTTGTGACGAGGGCAGGGTCAAAAATGGCTACAAACTTGCTTACGTAATACTTGAACAACCCCTTTCAGCTAATTTTCTGTTTGAGGTCTAACATAGACTCAAGAAACTATGACAGTTTTTGAGGGTTAGCTTGGGGTGGGATTTCCCGATGTTCTTGTTTGCTGTTTTGGGGGGGGGGGTCGTTGTCTTCCCCGCTAGGTGGGATCAACTCTGTTGAATAGAGAGAGGTGCCGAGTTTTTTGACCCTTTGGCCGGTTCAGTCGAGAACCTTCTGCGTTCTCTAACTCCCATTTGCATCATTGGAGGTCTGTTGCTGAGCCACATTACACTCGACACAGAAAGCAACGATACAATCCTTCAATCATTACATTTCACTCATAGTTAGAAAAATTGATGGCAGCACTACACATAACAAGCATTACACAGAAACAAACTTCACATAGGTTCACAACACATACACGCACATTCCAACATGCACCAATTCGTCAAGAAGTTCCGCAGAGGAATGTGGACGAGGGGCGTGTATGGTTTAGTAGTAGTAGTAGCCACATTAAACGTAACAATGGGACAGTGGTCTTACTGGCTAGGGATTTCTAGCCACTGTGCCGATGGTGACGGATTTTGAGGCAGAGGGTTTTCTCTTCCCAGAGCTGAACTCAAATATTTCATTCAACACTGCCTGCAAACAAAGACCGATGAGACACTCGTTTAGAGACATTCAGAGGTACGATGTGTTTGAAAACTTATCCAGTCATTTTACTGAGTTACTAGCCTCTTCCACTCATAGGCGTACGCAGAATTTTCTCGAGGGGGAGTTTCCAGATTTTTTTTCCTTCTGGGGGGGGGGGGGGTGGGTTTAGGTTTTTCCTGTAAAATTACACTATGATATTGGCTCAAGGGGTTAGAACCCCTAAAATCCCCCTTTGCGTAAGACAATGCTTTCACTTACGATAGAGGAAACTGAGCATCGCAAGCTGGTTTAGAAATCAGTTCTGAACTGTGGTCCCGGTCCTCTTACAGCCCTCGTGTGCAGTGCCAACCTGACGCATGGGCCACCAGGAATAGAGGAGGGCCTCACAAAAATTAGATCTTTTTGAAATTTTCGAGAGTATGCATGTAAAAATTTGTAGGCACAAGCATTTTCTCTCTCTCTCTCTCTCTCTAGCGACGTAAAGCCTCAGAAAAATAATTTGAACCGAGGAGGGGACTATATATGATAATCTTATGACGGCCCCATAGTCGTTTCAAATTCACCAGGGTTCCCCGGGTAAAGTGATTCTTCTGAGGCGCCAAGGTGGTTATAAATTTGTCTTCGATTCATGTGTTTAGACTAGAAAATTTAAACCATATCACATTTTCATGAGCCCCTCTGCACTTGAGGCTTCCGGGCGGTGCCCGGGTGGGCCCATGCGTTAAGATGGCACTGCGTAGGTACAGTATCTTCTCAATGAATTCGACCTGTTGTGTTTTGTTAGTATGCGGGCCTGCTTATGAAGGCCTAACACTGCAATTCTGACAGTGCTTAACTTACCAAACGAGCTGCAAATAAGTGAAAATAATAATAATAATTGGTTACTTGGGCTTCTCTCGAATTTTGAACCCCCCCCCCCCCCAAAAAAAAAAAAAAAAAAAAACCCGTTGAACGAACAATTACATAAAGGGGTTTACCCGGGGTGTCATACACGCCTGATACCTTTTAATTGCGATTAGTGCCAGAGTTTCGAGTCGATATTCAGGGAAAGAGTGGTGATTCGAGAAAGAGGGTGTTACTATGCCAGGGCTGTAGCAAGAATTTTGTGAAGGTGTGGGGGGGGGGGTGGTATGATTTTGCCCCCCACCCCCCTTAAATTCGGAAAAATACCAGTGTATTTTGTTACCTCCTAAAATTTTACGCCCGGGTAATTGCCTCCCATCTTTGCCCTTCTCTAGTTCCGGCCCTGCACTATGCTCACTTTCCACGAACTGTTCGCAGCAAGATACAGTTTCTAGCCAACTAACCCTCAGAGTGCTCCCAACATCCACAGATGACCAGTATAGCTGATCTGCTATGATCTGCTTAACCATCCATTGATGATCTGTATTTTTTTTCTTTTTGAAATGTCATTGAAAAGTGGCGAAGTGCCTACTTTCCTACCACAAAGCGCGTTTTTGTCGGGGATTGTGGGTTCGGAGTTCGAACCATGAAGAAAACATTCGGGGGCTGAAAGTTGCTGGTCGTCAAGCGCGTACGCAGTAGAGGAAGGGTGCATTGTTTTTTTAGAAAATATTGGGGGGCTCTCAGCCCTCCTACAAATTTTTTTTGGGGGGGGGGGGCGTCAAATGGCCTCAGTTTTTGGACTGCATTATACAGTGAAACCTGTACGAAACGAAATGCGAAGAAACTGTCCATGTTAGATAGGTTTCTGTTTTATGAAGGTGCACATAAAGAGCATTATTCAATGAAGGGGGGGACGGACTATTTTTTGATTTTGTCGGAGACAGGTTTCCGTCTCATCATGGCACCCACAAAGGTGGGGCTGACAGGGCTGCAGTTCTGGGGGGTCCGGGACAATTAGCATCATTTTTTGTTTTTTCATACAATAAATTCACTATAGAAGAGTCCGTGAAAAGTTGGAAATTGAAGGAACGCCAAAGATCTTAACCAATGAGTCTCATACTGTGCCCGTCTTAGATAGGGTTACCAGATTCTGGAATTGAGAAAGGAGGACATCTGCTTGCACGTTCTTGATAAAGTCACCATTTCAAATTTTCACAACAGATGGCACCACCACTGTACTAACAAAAAAAAGCCCGGCCACCGTAATAATTTCTCCTATCTAAAACAGAACGGCTAAAAAACAGCAAAATTAGGCAACGACAAAAGAACAAATACTGACCTGTCTCCCTCGGCTTATAATGAATTATTCCTCTGTCTGGCCAGTTTTATTACTTTTAATCCTTTTCCTGGAGCATGGCGAGGTTTTCTTCATTTTTTTACATTTATTGGCGTTTTTGAAATTTTTCATGGGATTGTTGCTATAGCGTTCCACTAAGCACAGGCTGCCAGTTACTTTGATGCTGACCACCAAAGCTTGGCATTACTTACAGACGGCTTGTGGTGGTTGCCGAAGGCACTTAGCGGTGTATGCGTCACACAAAAACATTTTATTACCTTTCTCCGAGCAGTGTCAATTTAATGTAAAAACCGTGGAACAGCCTCTTATGTCTGGGGGGAAAAACACACATAAAATCTCTCATGCTAGTGGATAGAAACATGGTTCATGAAAAAAAGAGAAAAGATTAGTTCCGGAAATCTGAATAGGAGGACAAAAGAGAGAATTTTTCCGAAACTTAGGAGGAAGTTTGAAATGACATCAAAAAAGAGGACACGTCCTCCTGGTGGAGGACGTCTGGTAACCGTAGATAGGTTTCTTTCTATTTGCAACGTTTGAGTTTGAGTGCCATCTCTATCTTTCACAAAAGATAACTTCCCTTTTTATACTTTTTAAAAAGGGAAATTTTTTTCCACTGCGGTTTTGGAGAAGCATTTCTCCGAGCAGCCCAGGGGTTAAGCAAACCAGAGGTCACTAGCCAATGCGATGGCCTCGAGTGCCGGATCATCTGCCGTAGTTGACAGCAATCTTTTGGTAGATTCAATTCAAATGAAGAAACAATGATATTGTTCAGCCGATATACAATGATACCTCGGCTAGCGAATTTTTCAGCCAACGGAGATTTTTTTTGTGATTTTTCTGTTTCGGCTAACGAATGTTTTCGTTGATATGGATGCACGCGTACTAGCATAAAACAACCGCGTTGTGAGCTGAATTTTATCGCCAATCATCATCAGAATTTTTGTCGCCTGACCACGATTAACTCATGTCCACTTCGGAATCCTTTTTCCAGATGTACCTCCACTTCTCTTTCTGAAAGTTTTTGAGGGCGCGATAGTCCAGGTCGATAAGATACTCGCCTAAAGTACCAAAGGATGTTTAGAGGTGTCGCGAGTTCGATACCCGGTTCGTCCTTGTCAGAAAACTTTCCTAACACAGGGGTACAATAAAAACGGCGGCATGACCGCATAAAAAATTGCTACCGCAGGGAGTCCTCCATCGAAGGGTCAGTGCACCAACATGTCGATGAGTATGAAAAACAAGCCTGCCGTTCGGAATCGGCAATAAATTGTAGGTCCCGGGGTTTAATTAGCCCTCGTGTGGAGAAAATGATCGTGGTGCGACAAGAATGATCAATGAATGAATGAAAGTTTTTGAACCATTTCATGTAAAATAGTACGTTAAAAAAACGAAAAAAGGAACCCTTACATTTTCAGGGCACACGCTCTTTCAGTGCACGACTCTTAGGATCAAACTGAACAGTTTGGATATTCTAGGACAGTGTTTCTGAACCGTTGGGTGCGGCCCGGTACCGGGCCCTGGTAAGAGTCAAACCGGGCCGCGAGTGATTCATCATTTTATATATATCCTCGTTCGTTTTCCATTAGTCGTGTTTATGACTGGGCCTTCCACACAGAAAAAAGAATCCTACCGGGCCGCGGTCTTCCAAAATTTGAGAACCACTGTCCTAGGAGACATTCTTCTCCTTCTACATATACGAGACACAGAAATGAGCTGACCAAAATACAAATGGATCATCTACGAACTCGACTGGGTCCTATGTCCATAGGCGTAAAGTTATTAGAAATATTGCGAGGGCATCAAAAATATTGGGAGGGGCCTCAAATCATATATTTCTGTACGTTTTATGGAGATGAACTGGCAAAAGTGGGCTGAAATACAAGTTTACACCTGCATTTTATACCTTTATTTTTATTTTTTACGCGCCTATGGTTGCCTACATAGTGTAAAATAAAAAGATCTTTAGTATCTCATCTTTTAAATTCTCATTTATCCTATTTCGAAACTGTTCATTTTAGCCCTCGGCCAGTTTTAGTCTTTTTTTATAGTGCTTGCTCCTTTGGTGTTTTTAAAAATTTGTCCTGAAAGTTTGGGCAGTACCTGGAACGAATTAGATGGTTTTCTACGGAAACCCATGGGAAATTGCAGTTCGGCTAACGAACGTGATTTCGGAACGAATTATCTTCGCTAGCCGAGTTATCACCGTATTTCAAGGAAAGTATCAAACGGAGGGGATAGAAAAGACGAATCCCTCAATTAACACTACCCAAGTTTTTGTACAGATATAAGCAAGTCTGGAAAAGAAGAACTCCGGAGGAGAGGAAAATATCGACTGGCGCAGAGAGTTTTAGTTTGGAAACTCGTTCTCGCAAAACTCGGCAAAACTCTGTCTGGAGAGAGGAGGAAGAGGAGAGATTCTCTCTCTCTCTTTTTCCCGAAAACTCCGCCAGTACTTTTGTGCCCCGTTGGTTTATTTCCCAGATACCTCTCTCCTGTGCGGAGCGAGCGCCCTTCTTCGGCTTTATTGGAGTTTCGCGACCGAAACGGACGGACGGACGGACGGACAGCCATAAGGATGGTATTAGCCACTTCTCGACTCGTATTATTATTATTATTGTTTATCGGTGATAATAGTCGTCACTTTGTGAACGCGTCGGAGAATCCAATGATGATGACATGAAAATCGGTGACCTTTTGTTTGTGGCCATGGCTTCGTCGAACGGCTCTTCCTCGTCATCGTCCAAACACCATCACGCCGCTGCTACTCTCACCATGGACAAGGCGGCTTTTTTACTTATACGAATCAAGAGGGTTTTCCTCAAGAAGAGAAACAAAGGGTGAGTCGATCCGAAAACCCTAATCATTAATTTGTCTGTACACTTGCATTCAAAAAATGTTCTTTATCCTAGTCAAAGTCTAATTATACTAGTTGTCTCAGTACTTTGTAGCCGTTTATCTGTGAAATTCTGTTGAGAACAGATCGTAACGTCACTTAATTTGATGTCATTACTTTTTATCTGCTTTCTTCTCACATTTTGTGACCATGAAGCCGCCGCATTTGCTTAGCGAAGCGTCGATTGATGTTCTTCCCGACAATTCCATGCGGATACTTTTAGGATACTGTTTCCATTACCAGAATGGGACGGTTTCATCCCCAACAATTCCTCGATATTCGACTAATTAACGCACCTCGTATACATTCCTCTGCGCGATTTCTAACGAACGCAGGAACGTGCTTTGTGTGTGTGTGTATATGAGTGGCCCTAATATAATTATGTTGTTGAAGTTATGCTTGTGTTGTGTTATATTTTGGTGCTGCCGCCTGTCTTCCAAGTGAAAATAGCAAATGCTTGAATTTTCATGTTATGTGTAAGTCTCGTGTTGAAGGTCTGCCTGCTCTCTGTGGGGGAGACTTTTTTCGACTCTGCGCCGTCAACGGGCTTCAAATCTGTAACCTCTCGATGAGTGCAGCAAGGTGTCCACACGACCGCACAGCGGCAAGAGCATTCGACTGCAGATCGAGACTGTGATGGTCGAGGGGCCAAAGTGACGGACTCGCATCGCCAGGACCCAGTTTCGAACTCCGCTCACTGCACAGTGGTGGTCGGCTGACGTGGATTTTCTGCGGTTTCCAACTTCGAGGCTCCTAGTTAATCTCGTTTAAAAAGTCTCGCCAACGAAAGCAACCGGCCTACAACGGTACAAATATTCAATCATTAAACTTCACTGACAAAATGAAATGTAGGTGGCAGCACTGAAAAATCAGACGCAACACTGTAAACGCACTCAGACTGTTAGGTGCACGCACTCACACTTTCGGCAGTAAATTGCCCACGGCTATAGACTGGAGTTATGCTAGGTTTGAATGAATAAAAGGACGAGAGGTCCCCGGTTTATACCCGGGTGCCCCCTCGCATCAAGCTTATACGACTGCAATTGGAGGGCGATGGAAAAAAGGTTTAAGGGAAATGGTGGCAGTAATCACGCGTCAAAACCCTAGGAATAAGATCGTAAAAGGAATTTTGTTATTTATGGAGAGAGCTCCGAAATCACACGACTCACACATCTCATTTCATAACTTGTATATATTTTTTTCAGGAACGTTGTCCTTATATTACAATACAGCAATGAATTGTTTTGTCTGGATTAGTAATTAACCCTTTGAACGGTAATTAGAAATCACGAAACCCTCCTTCAAAATGCCATACCTTTTTTAATGAAGTAGGCTTTCTTCCGATTTTCAGCAGGCGCAAACTAAGGGGGAAAAGGGTTCTACGGAGAAGTCAACTTTACAAAACATCTAGGCTTCACAATGTTAAAATAACAGGCTTTTATGGAGGCAAGATACCTCGTCATTGACGCTTACAGGATTAAACCACTGAAACCAATTTTATAAAATCTCAATTCAAGTGTGCCGCGAAAGTACAACCGTAGCTTCAAGGGTGCTGCTAGATAAGAGAAGTGGAAAAAAACATTGGTGAATTGGTTTATGGGAAAAAATTTGCCTTGTCAGAAAGTGGAAAAGTTTGCCCTTAAATGCATATGCGCAAACGGTTCTTCTTTAAACGTTCCTTACTTCAAGCCCCCCCCGCCCCCCAGTTTCAAGATAAAAATTCAGAATCACCTCTTTGTGCATAAGGAGCCGTTCAAGTATTACGTCAGCAGATTTTTAGCCATATTTAACACCCCCCCCCCACCCCCGTCAGCAAATCTGTGACTGATCCCCGTCCCCCCGTCAGCGAAATTTCGTCAGCTTATCAGCTTAGCCACCTACTGCCTAACGCATATTGGGATCAAAGACGTACTGGATAACAAAATAGCTGGATAGGCCGGAGTTATATAGATGCTCACTTTCTACCCCACCCACACCATTAAAAACACCCTTTTTATAGCAAAACCCGCTCTTATTCATATTTTCTAACCTCCAAGTACATGCGAGTACTTAGTAATGCTTTTTATGCACTGTACTGTACAATAACGTAAGGTGGGGGTTCAGGTGTTTTCATTGTTCCCAGTGTTTCGTGTTTTACTGCAAAAATACACCATATATAATCTTGGCTCTAACCAACCTTTCCGTGACGTACGCCTTTGGCATTGCTACGTTTCGAAAATTTATCACAGAAAAAGGAAGCTTAACAATAAAAATATCGTGTACACAGTTTAAGGTAAATTTGCTAATGTCTAACTTAGTTGCAGGGAAAATACGAATACGTAAACTTTTTAAAATAAACAAAATATTAATGTAGACTTAATTCTTACAAAAATTGTTAAAATTTATTTTACTGTAGGGATTTCACAAATTGGTAACACTTGGAACGCCAGGTCAAAGTAAATTGTTCCTCATTTTACCACGGAGAATTTTTATTATTTAACTAGGACGGAGATAGTGCGGAGTCCGGATAGTCGAGAGTCTACTGTAGTTATATTTCGTGTATTTGGAAAGTGATGTTAACTTCAATACATTTATTTTATGCGCGAATTTTGAGATTTTATCAGGTCTTCCATAAGATTCTGTATAAACAGAACAATTCCAAATAGATATTTTGAAATGATTTTTCCGGCTTTCAGTACGTGTCATTAACAAGGGGAAAAAAATTATCTGCTCTCGAGAGACTGACAATTAACCCTGTCATTGGCATTTTTTTCCTTCTAGTACTTTTTTTAATAAATCAGCTAGAATACGCATAAATTTGGATAATATGCTGAAAAAAAAAATCACCTGAGGGATCAGAAGGGACATATGTATCTCATTGGTGTTTTTTAGTGGAACACGAATGTGTCACAATGGTATTGTAAAATGCAATGCTAAGTTAAATGCAATTAAGTTATTTTTTATTAAAATCAATTTCTCGCAAAATATGTTGATAGAATATTAAGATGCCACTGGGGGCATATATGTCCCTTAGATGCCTAAGAAAGAGTTGGCAGCGAAAGGGTTGAATAATGTCAGAGATGTGCATAATACAGTAGATGTTATTGGCGAATCACTGTCCCAAGCATTAAATTTGTTCACCTCGATGTGAGGAGATGAAGATGGACTCAAATTTTTTAAGGGTTATTTCTAACATTTAACATTACAGGATCGTTTATTTAAAGATTTTTACTGTTCTTAATAAGGTAAGCTCAGTGATACCCCCATACGTGATACCTGGGCGTGTGCATGAATGGCATTGAGGATACTCTCTAAAATGTATTTAAATTCTTGAAAATTAATAAAAGTTATGCGTAAAAATTTATACAAATACGTCACAACAGGCAAACTGCCCAACGAGGTGGCTGACTTAAGAACATCATGGATCCCCGAGCCATTTTTTGGAGGCCCTACCTACTACTGCTACACCACACATGCACCACCCCCCCCCGCGGAACCCCCCCAACGAATCGGTACATGCGGGAATGTGCGTGTATGTGTAGTGCAACCTGACGTAAAGTTTGTTACTGTGTAATGCTTTTTATGTGTAGTGCTGTCATCTGCCCCCAGTTTTTCTAACTATGAGTGAAGTATTATGGTTGAATGATTTACCGTTGTAGGACTGTTGCTCTCTGTGGCGAGACTTTTTAACGGGGAGATCGGCTCGCATTTGCGCCTTGAAGTTGGGAACCACAGAAAACCAACTTCAGCCGACCACCACTGTGGGGTTCGAACCCGGATCCTCGCATCACGAGTCCGGCACTATAACCACTCGACCACCACAGCGGCGGTGATTATTTTTAATAGTTCCAGGGGAAATATAATGACTATTTATTGTTGAAAGATTTTCCGTAAATATACGTACCTATAATAATAATAAAATACTGTAAACACGTTTCTTTTCTCGTAGAAAGCAAAACGATTTTTATATGCAATAACTAAAAAGTTCTCATACTCCGACTCACGCATGCTACTCCGAGTTGCGTGATTTTCTGTGAAAAATGCACATTTCTGAAATTCGATCATTTTTCGGGATTATTGCTGAGATAACACTGAGATTATCAAGTAAAGAATTTATTATTCGATTTGAACATTATATGTAATATATAAAACTACACAGATTTTTGAGAGGCTACAATATATAAAGATGAAAACTTTATACACTGTAGCCTGAATTTAGAAATGTGTGTGTGTGGATTCTCAAGGCTTGTTTGGTACCTGCCATTTTTACAGAGACAGCCACAATTTCATACCTGAAAGTCCAATCTCAAGTTTAAAAAATAATTTGTTTAATTTGATGCTCTTTGATGACAATGCATCTGATCGGCAGCTTTCAACAAACTCATAGCTGAAAGTTGTTTTCTTACTTTCTTGCCTCCAAGCACGAGCAGCTCATTTCTTGCGATGGGCCAAGGTGTTATTGAGCTGTTCAAGCGATAACACGTGACTTTCATTTGAACAGACTTTAGGAGCAATACAGTCTTTTTTCACCGGATCGGATTGCTGTCACCACGAAAATTAGATTTTATGAAGCCATAGTATTATTATTATAGTTATAGTAAGACAGAAAAAGGTGTTCCTAAAATTTGGGTTTCCGATTTACAAATACTAATATATTTTTTCTTTGGGAAAAGTGAACCCCCATTTACGTGAATTCGACTTACGCATTTGTCATCGGTCCCATCTATCGCGTAACGTCGGGGTATTACTGTACATCAGTGCTTCCCAATGTGTTGGTTGATGATTAGTGAACTAGGGAGTTCGCGAGACATCCTGAAAAATGAAAACGCCCGAATAAGAAATTAATTTCAAATTTTCTCAAAAAAAATATATCAAAACTAAAAAATTTCTCGACTTAAGCTTAACGGCTACTTACCATACATAATATATAATGTATGTCCATACATATGTGTAATGCACAATAGATTAATCTAATATTTTTACAGAGGATTCAGAAAGAATCAGTCGAATTTAAACCGTATTTTTATATGGTTTTGAAAATTAAAAACACCGAACAATGAGTGTATGCGAATGTATAAGGATTATATTAATTATATGAATAATTTATTAATAACCCTAGTGCGTCATTTACGAAGCCTCTTTTGATGAAGAAGTAAAGTTATACTGAAATTGTTGGGAGGGCTTAAAAATATCGGGAAGAGGGACATTATGAATATTCAAAATAACATAATAAATCAACTAAACTTATCCTACCTACAAAAAGAACCTGGTAATTGTGACCTTGAGTTTGATTACCGAGTTATCCACTGTGCTGGACCATTACGATGCGAAAGATATGCATTCCGTCCTAACTTGCGGATGCAGGATTCAAAGCTAAAAAGCATGTTGATAGTTTACAATCTCTTAAAAAAACTGTTCTGCCAACCAAATCAAAATCAAAAAATAATTTGATTCGATTCATCATCGATTACGGAAATTAAAGCTCATGCATTAACAAAAAAAAAAAAAAAAAAAAAAAAAAAAAAGAATGTCCCCGAAAACGGGATGTATGGTCACCTAATGTAGGTAAGGGTGGGAGGGGTCACGCGACAAAATCTTGTCAAAAAGGGATCACGCTTCAAAAACTTTAAGAACCACTGCTGCGTATATGATAAAATATCTTGGCATCCGTGAGAATACTTTCCCGCACTCTACCCAATGCAATGGTTCTTCACCTTTCGTATTCCACGGACACTGTTTCAATAAGATTAATTCCACAAACCCCACTTTTGCCAATGAAATGAATTCATTTTTTAAAAATATAAATATAACAAGCCAGAACGATATATATATATATATATTCAACCAAAACAACAAGACCGAAGCTGAACCTTTAGTTAAGGCTCTCTCCAGACAATCCCCCATTTAAACTAATCCCACATTGCTCACCAAAATAGCTTTAGAGCGAGACGACTCGGCCTGGCTGTTATATATATGTATATGAATGCATGTGTACTTATCTCTTTCCTCTATTCAAGTTCTTCATGCACTTCATGTCCACAACACACGTGCATACTCATATTGTCGTATCGATGTTGCTCACCGAATAAGGTGCTAAGCGGGTGATCCCCCTAATTGTATATATTCCCCCACACAACACTTCTATTTTGTATATTTTCATCAAATCCACAGAAGCAAGTGAACTCAACCCAATAAAACTGATGCTATCTTCTAGTCCGCAAGTTATCAAACCCATTTGCTCACCAATAAGGTGTTAAGCGAGATGACTCGCTCCCCGATGGATATTTTATACTTCACAATGAAATTTTCATTGCTTTTGTTTTTTTTTATACTGTGCATATAATATGAAAAGTGTAAGTCAACAGATGAGATGGCATGGCCCCCCCCCCCCCACATCCAATTGCTTTTAAAATATACCTCCATCCTATAATATGTGTACATTCATCCGTCTTAACGAAGCCTCAAAATTTTTATCCAACTCCCAACCCCATCTCGTCTGAAATCACCACAAAATTTGTTAATCGCGACAGTACCCAATTGTGTCGGGGAAAATATGTTGTAAAAATTTTATGGTTTTTTTTACGCAAAATAAATTGTTCCGGACTCTGCCACGAAGCTGGGCTGGAAGAGATCTCAGTAACGGGATAAGTCCAGTGGCAAAGTTCTGGCGTTCATTCATTCATTCATGCCAATGAAATGTATACCATGGATCCCTTTGCAAAGTAATATTCAGTTAACGGACCCTTTGAAATTTCTCCAAAGATCCTTGGTTGAAAGCCCCTGACCAACTGGCCAGCTGCTTCTGGGAGGAGGATGAGATGAAGACTTTAGGACAAAAAAAAAAAAAAAATGTTTGGTCACTCAGAGGACATATATGTTGGTTAAAATCATTAAATTTCCTACGTATTCATGCGAATATCCGACCGAGCACGCAATTTAGGTTGAGAACTCTGGATTTAGTGACGGGAGCATTCCACCAACTAAAACGTGTCGTTTCAAGGAAGCCACACCATTCAATGGAGAATTCGGGCAAGGCATTGGACGATCTAATTTGTATAAGATGAGAGGATTAATCAAAAGTCATGGAGCTTTTTTTTTCAGTCACGTGTAAAAATGTTTGATAATTTGATAACGGCGACGTCCAAAAAATATGAAATCAATGGAGAGACTAGTAGTGACACAGATCCATATGAAACCGCAAACTTTTCTTTTTCAGTACAGTGCAAGCTGTTTTATGTGATCGCTTCGGGACTCGGGATTTCTAACAATAACCAATTGACAACGGTATCCGAAATACTGTAAGTTGTAAGTAGATAATCATAAGTCCCGTTTTGTCGAGCTGGACTACGCATTTCTTTGCCATCTAACATATGTCAATGCTATATCACGCATTTCTTTTCAATTGTTCTAAAACAGCATTCTCCTCCCCTTTTGAGCTTAAATCGTTTATTTTTCCATTCAAAAGTTGTAAGGAGTTCGTTAGTCTATTAAACTGTCTAATGCGTATTATGAGTTGAATGGTGTCAAAATTCCGGAATCACTGATCTGGGTGTTCTTATCGATGAGCGGCTGAAGTTTTCTCAACACTGTTCAGCTGTGGTAAAAAAAAGGGGGGAAAAAAAGAACACAATGCTTGCGGTTTAATTTTTAAAAAGGTCTCTGTGTTTTCCTAAAACGATTATTCCACTTTCCCGGGGCTTATTTCGTCCTGGATTGGAGTATGCCGTTGGGTTTCGGAGACCATACTCACAGAGGGCAGTGACTTGGCCATGGGAGTGCAGAGAAGAGCTACGCGTGCTCTTGATGGCACGTGGGGTTTAAGCTATGAATAGAGACTTGATACGTTTTCCAGCCACCTCGTTGGGCATTTTGTCTGTCTTTGTTGCTTTTGTATTTGTATCTTATGCTTATATTGGAAGAGCGCAGGTGTCGGGAGTGGTGATATGCATGAGTTTGCAACACCGTCCGGTTCCTAAGGGCATCCGGGTTGAAGTCTGTAGATCCTGCTCAGTACATACTCCGACAGGGCGAGACGGAAATAAATCCCGATCGAGTGCCATCAGAGTTGAAGTTCGGGAAGGGGCACCCTCTTAATGTCGGGGTGGGGGGGAGGGATATGATCGAAGTGTTTAAAAATTTCAATGGTATGTATAAAATGTATCACGAGTTATTAATAGACTGACAATCAAACACTTGGACAAGGCGGGGGGGGGGACACCAGTACCAATTGGTAAGGGACAATTCTACGTTGTGGTGTTGCAGGGAATTTTTTCTCTAATAGGACCGTGAATAAATGGAATAGCTCACCCACAGGGGTAGTGAATTCTAACAATACAATTGACACGTTTAAATAGAAATACGATAAACATATTGGGATAGATCGAGAAGCTATCGATACTTAGATGAGACCCATGATAATTTATGGGCAGTATTATTTACATTTTAATCATAATTATTGGTTGCTCTTATCTGGTTGCTGTATTTTTTGATACAAGTTAGTTTCGATTATTTATTCGACATCCATGCTTGTTATGGGGCAACTTTTTCCAGCCACCTCGTTGGGCATTTTGTCTGTTATGGCCTTTGTATTTGTATCTGTAATTACGAACTATGATACTTTCTTATAATGTACGGTACATTGTACCTTGTGAAAGTCTTCGAGCCGAGAAACTGCGAATATGGTCAGGTGTAAAAAACTGACCATGAACTGAAGAAAGAGATTTTTTTTAATGTTACACTTTCCTTCGCTATAGGAAAGCAATTTCAAAAGAAGCGCAGCACGTATATGGATCATAGCGGATACTACGCGGCCGGATTTGAATATCGTGAACTAAGTATATAAATTTTTGTCAACAAAGGGGAATTCCGAACTCCTACATAGTCTTGCAGATTCACAACGATAACTTGTAGGGGGAAAAATTATTCTGGTTTTACACACCTCATCTTCCAAATATGCAAAACTAAAAAAGATTTCGACGGAAAAAAAAGAAACATAAACCGAAAAGTCCTAGTATAACTACAAACCAATTCTTTTCTATATTATGATATTGCTCCGTTCCGTACTTCGCGAAAGTGATAACAAAACCCGAATGATAACATTATCCATGATTTTGATAAGCGCTGTCTACCGGCATGATCTTTATAACCGACTATAGAAAAAAGGAACGAAGCGAGGCTGTTTATCTAGAACAGCGGTCCTCAACCAGTGCTCCGCGGAGCCCTTGGGGCTCCTTGTACACTCACTCTCCAGGGGCTCCGCGGCCGCTTGAGGAAAATTAAAAAAAAACAGTAAAATTAAAAAAAAATAATAATTATAAATATTTTTAAATAGCAAAAATAAATCAGTAACTTTGATGAGTAATTAAGGAATGTGCCTACGGGGCTCCGCCATAGAATTTTTTTTACTAAAAAAGGCTCCGCGAGTCGAAAAAGGTTGAGAATCGCTGATCTAGAAGATGACAAGATTCCATTGAATAACCTGACACGATAACACACAGGATCTCACCAGTCTAGCCGTAAGGTCACACGACGGGAACTTTCGTGCGTAGACGTCGCAGCATTTCCCCCAGTAACAACACAGAAATTGCGAGACAGATCGGGTCTACACGGTCCGACTTAATTTCCCCACCAGTTACCGCGGCAGACAAAGATCAAAGAGAGCAAAACTCCCCCAACAGCGATCACGAGCAGGGCGCAAAACCCTATCTTCTCACCTGTCTTAAAACCAGCTCACGTTTCCTATTGGCGGGTGCGCGTGACACGCTAACGTTTCTCGTTTTACGACCGCGGAATCAATTCTTATCCTTCTGGGATTCATTTTCGATGTCATCAATTTCGGGTACGGAAGGTTTTGTGAACCTACTCCACGTTATTTTAACCTCGTTTTCTTCTGGTGTTTTATGAAAATGGTTTTTTATCGAGTGGGGAAACATAAATCCACTTTGGTAAAATAGGTATGTTTTCCATTTTTAATGCCAATCCCGTAATTTACTGACCGTTAAGCAAAGAAATATAATGGAAGGGTTAGTCGAGAGACGAGACTCATTGCGATGATGAAAAGTAAGTCGCAGTTTTAGTAAAAGGAATAATCTTATTTTTTTTGTCCTCTCTCTCTCAGAGGAAGAAAAGGAGACGGAAAAAGGAGGACGAGAGAGAGGAGGTCTCCCTTCCTTTACTATAAGAAAAATAAATGTATAAAAGAGAGAGAGAGAGAGGTATCTTTTGCTGTAAGTCGTAGCGGGCGTTGCATTTACGTACTATGTACAAGGTACATGATGAGAAGAAAAGAAAAGATTCAAGTTGCCATGGGAACGGAAAAGAAGAAGCAGAACAGAACCATTTTCTGGGATCAAACATAAACTGCCGAATAGAGAACAAACTCACTCTCGAACCAGTGCCTACTAAATAAATACCTTATTATTTGATATTCATTGAATTGAATATGTGGAAAATTTAAAAATGCGTCCAAAGAAATTATTATCGAAGCTATTTCTTAAATTTCTTTTCCATAGCGAGAGGTGGAACTCTTCCGAAATTGAACATTAAATTTATTAATATCTGATTTAAAATAGTGCACTCCGAGACAGTATTTATATACCGACGTGATACGGAGGCGCGGCGGGTTCGTATATCGATCTGCTTGAATATAGTTTTTTTTTTTGAAGAAAGGTGAGAAAGTTAAGGCTGAAACACACTACACTGACGTGGCGTGATAGTCATGTCACGTCAGTGTAGTATGTTTTGGCCTATATTCCTCTGTGGAAATGTAGATCAGTGGTCGTAAACTCACACACATTCATCTGTACTGCGGGTCGTATTCAATCACATTCTGTTGCGCACACTGCTCGCATTCCATCAATCAAACTATTCAAATGGCCCTTCACGTACAGGATTTTGGCAACAAATTTGGACGATCCCTATTTGAAGTATCGATGATAATTCTAAAAAACTGGTTTCCTTGTTCCATCTTAGAAATAGAAGGAGGGAGGAGTATATTTCCTCTTTCGTTCTCACCGTTTTTATGTATTCTATTTGTCTCTCTCTCTTATATATATAGGGTCGCCTTTGAAGATGAAGAGAGAAAACTGTCTTGCGCAACAGCTCTGAGCGTGAGCAGTCGTCATAAATCAATCTTATTATATACTAGAAAAATATATCATAAATGGGGGAAAAATTACTAGACAGGGGTGTAGAAAGAAGTAAGTACGTTAAGGCTACACATAAGCTCAGAGCACGCATTCTCCGGCATGTATCGATTCCCATTAAAAATTCCGAATGTTTATGATGTGCATGTACGGCCAAGTAGAAGAAGTAGATAAGATGCAGCGGCATGTGCGAGTAATCGCACTGAGAAACTCTTGACGTATAATCCACAAATTATACTCAGGAAAATACGGTACATAACAGGCTACGTGCCGACTAAGAATCTCTTCTGGACCGCATCGTATTCAACGTGCCGGACAACAGTAGGGAGACCCTATGATGTTGGTAGAGCTTGCACACATTGGACAACCTTGTAGACTTGTCACACCTGAGAGAAAGAATTTCGTTTCAACACGATTCGGGCCCTAGAAGCGATGAGTATCTAACCTCGATCTAAATCCTTTTGAAGAATTTCAGTTATAGCAGTGATTCCCAACGTGGGCGTTAACGCCTGCTGGGGGGCGATGGAATGTTCCAGGGGGGCGGTAGAAGCTAGGGGTATAATATAGGATCCTACGGGTTAGATTGCGTTGGGGGGCGATGGAAGAAAAAAAATTTCTGAAGAAGGGAGCGATAGGACAAAAAGGGTTGGGAAACTATGAGTTATAGCGACAACATCTGACGGACTGCACGCGTGACGTCAGTAAAAAAAGTAAATGAAATAAACTGTTTCAAAATTTAATATAAAAGGTTATCAACTCCTGCTGTGTGTCGAGAAGCTCAGGGGCGGTACTGTGTGTTTTTTCCCCTGCATTACCCTGGAAAATTATGTTGCGCTATTTTTTTTTTTTTTTTTTTGCTTCTCGCTGTTACGTTAAAAATAGAATCTAGTGGGAATTGAAAATGATTGAATCGATAGCTTTGGTGTGTAAAGAAGGGCATTGGACTCCTTCCAACGAAAATCCCAGATTTTTATGCTGTATGCGTTGTGAATTTTCGAAACGAACGATATCTTTCAGTGCGACGATCCCTGTAAGAAACAAAGCTGAAAATTTAATTTTGATGTCACGGCCGATATTTCTCAAAGTCTCACAATTTATGCAAACTCGAGGGTGAATCGTGACTTACAGGTTATATCGGAGGTTCTTAACCTACGGGTCGCGACCCAAACATGGGTCGCAGGGCTTCCGAGATGGGTCGTTGTCCGAATCCAAACAGTCCTATTCCACTAACAGCCGAGGGCTCTGAGCTATGCGTTCCGACCGACACTTGATTCGCAGGGGGGTTCCGAGAACTGTCATAGGAATCTACTTACAGCCAGGGATTTTTGAGAGCTATGGATCACGACTTAAACTTCATTTGCGGGGGGGATTCCGAGATGGGTCGTACAAATTCACCATTAGACAGGAATTTTAGACGTATATATCACAACCTAAAGTTCAATCGAAAGGGCTTTCTAAAAGGTTTTGTACCAATTCACTTACAGCAAGGAATTCTTGAGCTATGAGTCACGACCCAGTCTTGATTCGTAGTGGCTTCCTAGATGGGTCGTGAAAATCCACTTACATTCCTGTTATAAGTGCTCTCATTGCGTCACTGGTTTTCACTACTTTCGAAAAAACAAAGTCGCATTGGGTCTCGAAGCTGATCTTTTTGCTGATTTTGGGTTGCGGCTGAAAAAGGCCAAGAACTTCTGGATTATATGATTCGGGACGGATTTTTTTCTTTCATGCCACTAAACTTTCTACTCGGTGATTTTTAGTGGTGGTCGTACGTTTGTGGTTTCTCGATGCCACCATCTCCTTTTCATAAGAAGTATCTGGACGTATAAAAAAAAAAAAAATCCCGACACGTATGCTTCTTCTACCTCTCATAGCCCGTGACGTACCACATTGTTTTCTGAAATATTGCATTGTACATTATGATGATTCACTGCCATGAAGGCTACCTAACCATACATGCACCTCGTACACATTCCTCTGCGCAATTTCCAACGAAACGGTATATGCCGGAATGTGTGTGTTCTGTGTGTATGTGTGGCCCCCTCCCTTCCCCCAACGCGTAATGTTGTCAGAGTAGTGCTTGTCTCGTGTTCTTGTTAATGCTACCATCTGGATTTCATATTTTGAAGTGAAGATGGCGAATGCTTGAATTTTCATGTTATGTAAGAAACGTTGTAAATCTCTGGCTGATTCTTGCGGAGAGATGTACTAAACGCTGCACAGCTTGAGGGCTATTCAAGTAATACGTCTTTAACCATGGGGGAAGGGAAGGGGGTTCACATTTACTGACTTTTGATGACGGAGGGGGGGGGGTTCGAATAATGATTACATAATCAATAGATTATGAAAATATGGGAAATGATGGATGTGTTACGAAAGCACAGTATGCATATTTAAACTGGAAGGGGTCTTATTCTTCTGGTATTTGCAATCAAGCAGAGGGAGACCGAAGAACATCACTTGGCCGGGGAAGGGGAAGATGTTGTTGGGTTTACAGAAATTTTTATTATATCAAGATCGGGACTGTATGGAGACTATGTAGGTTACATGTTGTGGGTGGCAATCTCGAGATGGCAAATTTTAGGAGAGGAGTTTTTTCAAGTTTTCCTTTGAAAACCCCATGGGTAGATCAAAGGTTTGGGGGGGGGGGGCAAAGGTGCGAGGAGCAGGTAAATCTTTCAGAGAAGTTTAAAGTTACTGCCATTTAAAAAGCATTATAAATTAACTGCAATTTATTGAAACAATGCACAGGTTGATTTCTAATTCCACTCGACACATTTTACTGGCGAACCGTTGATCCTAGGGTGTGAAGGATCCAAATAACGTGTGGTACTAAGATATGCCACTGCGACGAGTTAGTTGTATGGTTATTGAAATACAAAAATTAACTTTTAATAGGGACGTTCTGCCCTAAGAAACCTAGGTAGAAAGTTGTTGCCCTGTCTCTCGCAGGGGGGGGGGGGAATTCACGTTTCTAACAAGGAAATGGTCCAAAGGTGTCATCCTCGAAAAATGATGAATCGATTTAAGTACATTCATCTCCCCCAGAAACACATAAAAACAGTTTTCAGTAGCGGCGGAATGCAACTATTAAAGCTACAAAAAATTGTTAAAAATGGCAACAGTTGGCCACTCATCATCTCTCGCGCTTCTTGGCGATATCTATTAAAACGTTCCCTCTCCCCCACCAGAAACTTCAGTTGTTCTTTTTTTCCCTCCCTCTCTCACTCTCTCTCTCTGTCTGTGCTGTATCTATAATGTTGTGTTGTTTGAATGACGTCACTCTAAGACTTTAGGGCTGCGGGATTTTTAAAGTCAACCTTGGCCTCTATTGGCGTTCAAAATATTAATATTTGCTTTTTTTGGGTGACAAATAATAATTCTGCCGAATATTTTTATATTTTTGTGCATATTTAAATAAGTAGAATTAATGGTAATTTTTTCGAAACTTTTCGAGGATGTAGCAACGGGCCTACGAACGGTACAAATAATTAATAATTAATCATTGCACTTCACCCACTTCACTTCACTTATGAAATATAGGTGCCAGCCAGGTCCGTCATTTGGGGGGGGGGGAAGGCCCTGGCTTTTGAAAATACACTAAAAATGGTGTGTGTATATATATATATATATATATATATATGCGCACATTGAGTACATGCTCTTTGCCCCCCCCCCCCTGGAAAAAATTGAAATGATGGCCCTGACATGCCAGCACTGAAAAATCAGACACTCAGACTGTTAGGTACATACACTTACACTTCCAGCACAACTCACTAGGTAGTATATTGCCCATGGTGACAGATCTGAGTTGAGTTGTTCCCGTTTTGAAAGAAAGTGTACAGGGTGAATCTGTGACCTGTTCTGCCAAACGAAAGGGGGTGATAGACGAGCGCAAGGGAATCATGAAACAACCTACAACCCTACAATCCTGTCCTATCTCGAACCGTTTTCAAGTTATGGTGGATAATCGATTATGGAAAAAAATACGTAAGTCTGAAAAAACCCGATTTGTGAAGTTTCTGGAGGCCTACACTCTCAAACTAAGCACATATTTGGAAAAAGCGCAGAAAAAGTCCTATAAGGTCACACCAAATTCATTGAAATAACTGGATTTAATGGCGAGCTACAGGCACTGAAAGATTGGCTGTAAGTTCAAAACCGAATTGTCGCCAAAATTTTAAATTGCTAATTCCGCAAACACCCTTCTAGCTGCAATCGGTCAAATTTGTCAAAAATTTGTCCATTCCACCAGCTTTCTAAAGAGCCTATAATAAACCAAGTTGGTCACCTAGTTCAAGAGAAATTTAATGGTTTGTTTTCAATACATCACTGAAATCTACGTTTATCAAAGTAATAAAGTAGGTTTTGGTGACAACTCGATTTTTCAGTTCACTGATCTCAACGCTTGTAACTCGCCCTTAAATACGTATATCCTGTAGATAGAGGCAGAGTATAGACACTATAGGATTTTTTGTGCAAAATCAAATTGTTGCCAAAATCTGTAACCGCCAATTCCAAAATTTCGTGGAAAATCTACTTCGACAAACGCTGATTTCAGTGATGTATTTTGCAAACAAAAGACTATAAATATCTCCTGAACCAGAAAACCGATATGGTTTATTGTAAGTTCTTTCGAAAGCTGGTGGACAAGCGTTTGGCATATTTGACAGATTGTAGCTAGAAGGATGTTCAATTGAAAGTTTTGGCAAAAATTCGATTTTGAACACTCTTTCAGCGCTTGTAGCTCCCCATTACAACCAGATATTTCAATGAAATTGGTGTCACCTTCTAGGATTTTTTTCCGCGCTTTCCAAATATGTAGTTAGTTTGCGTGTAGATCTTTCCAGAAACTTCACAAATTCTATTTTTTTTTCAGACTTGACGCATTTTATTCCATAATCGATTATCTACCTTAACTCGAAAACGGTTCGAGATAGGACAGGGTTGGTGGGTGTTTCATGATTCACTTGGGTCGTCTATCCCATTTTGTTTGGCAGAATAGGTCGGATTCACCCTGAATACTGTATAATAAGGATTCGAAACACACACACACATACAACATTGCAGTCTTCCAAAATTTTTTCTGATAAAAACAGTCATAAATGAGGAGGATATAGTTTCAGAATCACTGAAAAATGAATATTAAGCCTGGAATACATATGATACTAAGCAGCACGAAAGCATGCTACTTTCGAGCAAAGGCAGCCAATAAGCTCATTTGTTGCATTTTCTCGAAAGTAGCGTGCTTTCATTCTTCTATATAGCATTTATATCTCGGGCCTGCTGAATAATTACACCGACATTTCTAAAGGTATTTTTTCTTCTTTGAAGTGAGGTCTCCTAGATAGGACCAGGCAACAGAATTGCATATTACGTACCGAAGCTCCGAGCTAAGTAGGGAGAAATCAGTTTCTGTGCCGTAGAAAGATAGCAGAAAAACAGTAGGCTACCAAGTGTCGTAGAAATACTGCACAGGTAATGCCAATTCATGTACGATAGTTAGTCCTCTGGAACTTGTAGTTTACAAATGGCGCTTCGCATTTTCCCGAGAGTCTGCAAGTTTTCTGGAACAAAGCAGAAATTGAACTAGAAATATAGCGAGCGACTATGGCATAGTACGGGAAGGAAAGCGGGTGGGTTAATTGGTTTCGTCGGTGTTTGACCAAGAGGTGAGTGATAAATTAAGGAGATATAGAAATTAAACAAGTCTGGATGTATGCTAGACGTACAGCCTCCCTTGTGTGTATCAACTCGAGAGATAACGTAGGCGCGAGAGGAAAAAAAAAAAACTTCGAGAGAGTTTGTGATGGATGGATCAATCCTATCATTCATCACGGAGAACAGATTTTCCAAACATGCCGTTCTTGTTGTTGATGAAACTTCTGTGAACAAGAAGTTACATAAGACGAGATTGGACTGGTTTCTTGCCCTTTTGTGTTTTATTTCCCTTTCGTTCTTCAGAATTCATGCTCTGTGCAATTTTTTTTTCTTCTGCGAAAACGAAGAGATTGGTTCTTCCTCTCCGGCCGAATGGGGGTGAAGAAAAGAATCGATACGTTGCGCTCATTAGAATTTTCGATTTTTTTGTCGAAAGTTTCTTTACTTCGAGAAATGTTCATGCCGAGCACCCCCATTACTTTTTCCTCTTCGATTTCGTTCTTCTGCAGTTATAAAGGCTCATCATTTCTAGAGCAGTGAAGTCGACTAAACAACGAGAAGCAGAGTTTTATATACACTGGCTCTTTTTGCTCGTGAGAAAAACATATTCCTTGCTCTTGAAATAAGTTCTATAATTGTCCAACCAGTTATAATTTTAGTTTACTTTCACGTTTAAACCGAGCGCAGCCCAGGCTTTAAAGCCAATTAGCAATTTCAGCCGTTGTCCCAGATAAGGAGAATGGCTTTATGAAAAAAAAAAGAAGAGAGAAATAACATATTACACATATAACCAAGATATGGACGCCCATTTATAGCAACAGAAACCAGCCAGTAAGAATGTTCTTGAACAATGGAAAACATTCTATCCAGTACTAACACATGTAACGTCCGAGTGGCGCAGTGGTAAGATGCTCGGCTTCCACAATGAAGGTTGCTGTCAAGGTTCATGGGTTCGAATCCATCAGAAGCAAGCTCTTTAGCATGCGAGCCTGGGGCGACCACCGATAGATGGCGCCTTCGTTTCCCACCCAATTCTACTGGTGGAAAATTTCCGTATGGCGTTATATGACCGGAGTTAGTGTGGTAATGTAGTGCTGGTATATGTGATACGATAGCAATGCCATCTACTGGACTGCAAAAGAAACTAAAATAACGTTTCGCACTCCTATCGAGAGATGTCACAAGTGCTATTTTTGTCAAATCCTAACAATATTACTGCTGCAGTCTACCACCGTTGCAGCAGCGGTGCCTTTGTGCGTTAATGTAATTAAAACTTTTCATCTCAATTTTTTTTTCGTGGACCCCCTTCCCCGGGGGTACCTAAAGTTGGGAACCGCTAGTTTAGACCACTACTTCTGAAACATCCAGTATGTATACATAGCCATTTTTGCTTTTCTCTTTGAGAGAGACATATATAAAGTTTGAAAAGGATTTTTTACCCTCTCACGTTTTGCCATCATTCCTTTAGAAACGTTTCCAAACATTTCTGTTGAAAGATGTCAAACGTCGGCTTTGTCTCTTCCAATTTTATCGATCTCAAGCATCACATCCCGGGCACCAGTCACGTAGCTGGACTCAGCCCTGAAGAAACCATAAAATAAATCTGTCGGAGGCCATTACATTCGAAATACGATTGCGAGGAGATATATAAAAGAAAAATGGATTTCTCTCTTTCTTCCTTTCTTTCTTTTTGAGAATATGTACATATTCTACAACTATGAAGGTGAGAAAAGTTGGTCTCCTTACGCGTCAAGCTTTCATAAATTACATCAATGACTTTTTATTTTCCAACACTGTACTTGTCGTTGACAGAGAAAAAAAAGATTTGCTCACGAGAAGTTCACTTGGAACTGCCCTCGCTTTGTTTTTCACATTTCTTGTATCTTGAGCAGTGATGTGATGATTGAGACTGTTAATTGTTCAGTTGGTCGACTAAATCGCTTTGACAAATACGAAATTCTATGCAAAAATGTCTTAGAACAGGGGGTTTTCAAACTTTTCGAAGCGTGACCCCTTTTGACAAAAATTATATATGTATGTGACTTTAACCGGTCATTTCGTGAAGTGGCTGGAGACCACTGGCCGAAGTTCGATGTGCTGGTTTAAGACGGCCCAGTAGGAGCCAAATCCATTTTTTCAATCGCCATCGTGTGATACATGTCTAAGTTTCATATTCCAACAACACTTTATAGATATACGTATTGTATGCGCTCACCATTCATTAATATGCATTGAAATTTCTGGATCGTTTATCAGGGTGTGTATCTTCTCTTCACAAGCTCTTAGATTTTCATCAGAATGACCATATCTTGTTAAAGTCAAAACGGGAAGCCGATTAGCGAAAAATGAAGAGATATTTAACCTCAGGATACATATCTGGAGTGAAATAGGATGTTTTTCATGGAGAAAAAACTTATATAAAGAGGAGAGTGTTAGTTAAACTTGACAAGGAGAGTTAGATATGTATTTATATTTATGGATATAAAGTTATGCGACCCACGTATAGGCTGCATGGGAAAGTCCCTTTATCCTGGAATAACTTGGAACCGTTCATCAAAGAAATATACATCCAATTAGAAAAGTAACCAAATAACGTGTAGACCTCAGATATACACTATTCATACTGCAAGGGGTTGTTTAATTATTAAAATAAAAAAACTAACTTTTTATTTGGTCATCCTGTCTTAAAAACCCAATTGAAAAGTTTTTGCCCTGTCTCTAATGAGCCGCCCTCTCCCCACCCAAAAAAAAAAAATTCGTTGAGATATTTGAATTCGAATATCGCTGTAAACGGAGGAAAGAGCAGGGGGGAAAAACTAACGGGGGGGGGGGACAAACTCACTCTATGAAAGGATGACGTCACTCTCCGCTACCATACGAAGGTTTTTAACAACTGGCTGTTGCGAAGATGAATTTTTGGAAAGAGAGAGAATTCAACGTGGGTTCGATTCTCCCCGCAAAGGCAATTGAATTTTCTCTCTTCGAAAATTCATCTTTGCAACAGCCGGTTGTTAAAAACCTTCGTAAACTCACTCTACGCTTCGTATGATGTTCTTTCCCCTCATTTCTCCATTGCGATTTTCATATTCAAATATCTCAGCGAATACCGCACTTAAAAACATGGAATATTTTTGCTGTTCTTCAGAGACACTGGACAATAATTTTTTAATTGGAAGTTATAGGGCAAAGGGACCAAATAAATAGTTATTTTTTATTTATTTCACTAAAAAACTATAATATTTAGCCCTTGCAATATGAACGACGTATCTGAGTTCTACACGTTATTTGGGTACTTTTTCCAATTAGACGTATGCTTTCGGGAACAACGGTTCGCGTTTTTTTTTCAGGATAAAGGAACTTTACAAGATTCATCGAAAGACTGGTTATTTGGGGAGATGAAGATTTTGGATAGAAATGATTTCTATATGCATGTGGCCATGTGGTTGGCCTATGCCATTCACGAGCTATTAGTTGATTGTTGACGCCGTCCATGTACGGTGCCTTTCAACATATATATACGCTCTAAGGTTGAAATGCTCTATCTGCTTCCATAGTTTAGATGGTTGAGCACTCGTCCGGCAAGCGAGGGACCGGGGTTCGAGTCCCCGTGGGGGCAGCGATGAATTTGCTTCGTTGTAATCTTCATCTCCACAAATAACCATTTTTTCGATGGATCTTGTATTGACAAGTGGAGAGGACGTTTTTATATGCATAAAGTAACTTTCCTATGGAATTTAGCGAAACAGTAATAAGCTAAAATGCGCACTGATATCGGAAAATAAATGATTAAAATCTTCATAATTTATAAAATTGTAGGAGAAATGAAGAGAGAGGAGGTTCTAAACAAAATTATATTCCTCCTCTAAGTTCACACGTGTTTAAATTCAATTCATACACGAACTCTGACCGGATCCACAGAAGAAAAGACTATTTTTCTCCCGACTGTTCCTGGGATTTATTTAAACTTTCTGGAATCGATTTTTCTCACCAGGAAAAACCCGTAAAATTCTTACGTTCCGGTGGAAAAAATAAAATAAATGAAAACGAAATTCCGTAAATATCGCGCATAATATAATGCATATATTCAATAACGTTTCAGAACCAGATGTGTGCCGCGGCTTGTGAAACCGAGTTATCTTAACATCGGGGGGAAAAGCGAAAGAATCGGACGCGGGTGGTGTGTGGGTCGCCGCCGTCCAAAACACTTTGCGCTTTCTTTAGAACTTCCACAGCTTCGAAGCACATTCGTAAGTATCACCCGAAATTAAATTTCGTAATATTAACACTCGGTTAAGGATGACGGTAAATTTATCTGCCGACTTGTGTTCGTTTTTCCTCGTTCTCATTTTGTCAAATTACTTTATCCTCGAAATTACGAGCATTTGTGAATTACTTTCCCGTCAACATCGATGTTCCGAGGACGTGAACGAAAAATGTTTGCTATTATCGGACGGATGTGCTTAATTGTTCGGTCTCTTCTTCGTTATTCCAACGAACTAATCTCGAGCGTCGAGAAATAAGATGTCAGCGGCGTAGTTATTGACGGATGGTTCCCCCCCGGTCGGTTATTAGACTGATTGCATACTACGCCCTCCTTTCATGCTAATGGAATAGAGGCGAGAGATTAATGTTACGTCACCATCTCCGTCGAATCCTTAAGCAACTCACACACCTGTTATTCAATGTAGCTCCGTCTTCGTCATACTCACCTCGTCCTTGATCGTGTCGTTCTTACTTTAAACGAACGGAAGGTTGTTGCGAAAGCTGCCGAGACTTCGCGTCAATATCGTGGTTGGTGTACTCGTGTTTTATATAGCGTGGCATTACCACACTCATTTCTAGTTGTAAAACATAGTTTCGGAGTCCGTGTGTAGCTGAAGTTTGTTTTCTGCGGTTTCCAAGTTTCGAGGCACGAATACGAGCTGGTCTCTCATTTGATAAAGTCTCTCCGCTCAGGACCGGCAGACCTCCAATATGATATTTAAATAACATGAAAATTCAGACATTTGCTATTTTCACTTCAAAATATGGAAGACAGATGGAAGCACCAGAATACGAGGGGAAAAAAGCTCCCGAGTGGTGCAGTGGTAAGATGGACCACTGTGGTGGTCGCGAGGTCCCGGGTTCGAACGCCACAGTGGTGGTCGGCTGAAGTTGGTTTTCTGTGGTTCCCGATTTCAAGGCGCGAATGCGAGCCGATCTCCCCTTTAAAAAGTCTTGCCCCAGAGAGCAACAGACATACAAACAGTACAAATGTAATTTAATCAGAACACATCACTCACTTCACTTCTGAAATATAGATGGCGGCACTGAAAAATTAAACACAACACTACATACGCACGCAGACTGTTAGGTACACACACAGTTACACTTCCGGCACAACTTACTAGGTAGTAAAAATCTCCCATACATGGTGGTAGATCTGAGTTGTGCTCGGATTGAAAGAAAGGAAGTGGTAAGAAGGGGTCGTCTACCACCAAGAAAGCAACTGTCAGATCCGCGGGTTTGATCTTAGGGTAAATCTTAGATAATCAGTTTTTCCTCTAACGAACCTGAGGTGACCACCGATAAATGGCACCTTCATTTCCGACCTAACTCGAAGATTTTTTCTTTACATGAGTAGAAATTTTTTACAACATGTCTATAAAAATATTTATTTCCATGCGAACCTCTCAGAAAAAGTTGTAAATATAATATATATTATATAGTACGCAGCAGTACATAATTCACAATGAGGAATTATTTTTTTTAAATATATGAATCAATGGATCACGCTCAGGAAAATACGGTAGTATGTATTGTGCTGTAAGTTTTTTATTTTTTTAAATCCGTTTAAACATTTTATATATCATGTTCTTAATGCATTTAACATCGAGACATTTTTCAGGCAAATATTTAATTGTAATTCTGTGGTGTTTGGTCAGAACATGACAACTCCAAAATCACATTTTTGAGATATAAGCATTTTCTCATTGTCATTTAAAAATGAAAAATAAAGCATACACACAAATACAAATGAAAATAATATACTTCACATCAGCATCGTATGCATGTATTTGGGCATTTATCTCACTTCTAATTAGTTGTAATTAGCAAGACTTACTACTAGATCAAAAAGATATCATGCTCTGACCAAACACCACAGAATTTAACGGGATTTCAACAGATGCTTCCGTGAAATGAAATTCTCAGTCTCTCTTTTTACCCATGCCACAAACCCAGTTCACGAGGGTGCGAATCTTTTATCTGATAATGGAATAAGCAGGAATGGAAAATAAAATGCATAGGAGAAGATATGGCTAATATCAATAAGTTAAGCAGACATTTCGAGAGAATTTTCCTGGAGAACACGAACAGAGAAACTTTTATAAGTTGGCTACACTTTATTTATCGGGAATGAAAAACATGTAAAATAAAACAGATTTCATTCATCTTTCTTTCGTTATATATATTACCATAAAAATTTTTCTATTTTAAAATAATAACGTAGGCGTGAACGCTCCGATGCATTTTCTCGGTTTTACATAGTTCAGAGAAAATTGTTTCCAAAGGGACATTATTTAGTATTTTGTAAGTATATAAAAAGTTTGGCAAAAAAGTCCGTAGAGAAACTTTAAAAATCCCTAAAAGTCGGAAAAATAACCGAAATAAAAAACGGTTTGCAGGGTTAGCATCGCTAGGTCACGGGAATTTTTTTGACAGGACAAAAAAACAAAAAAAACAAAGAAAACTGATAAAACAGCCGATAGGTAGAGCTAACGTACACAAGTCAAAGAAAAGATACGAAAATAATTAACAGAATGCCTCCAAATCGTTTATTACAGCAGTATGTGTCCCACATGACCACAGGGGATAACACATTGCAGGCGAGTCACAAATCCAGCAGGTCCACATACACCGTTTACAATGCTGAACTGTTTGTGGATTAGGAGCGCAAGTTCTTATAACCGTCTCATTTGCATATTTCCATCGAAGCCGCTCGCACCAGCGCCACCTATCGACTGTTTTTTGTTATTTTTCTTCCTGTCTTAAAAAAATTCCCGTGACCTAGCGATGATAACCCTGCAAACCGTTTTTTATTTCGGTTAATTTTTCGGTTTTTATTCCTTTTTAAAGTTGATTTTTTTTGCCCACCCTGTACGTTCACCCACACTAATGCTTTTGATTTTACCTCCACATTATCGTCCTAACAACGTTATACAAATACAAATACAACGCCACAACAGGCAAAATGCCCGACGAGGTGGCTGAGAAAAAGATACCCATAACAAATATGGATGTCATATTGCAAAAATGCAGCATCCTTATTAAAAATACAATCACAAAAATTATGTACAATATATACACACATGATACAATGCCCATAAAGAATATTATGGTTGTCTTATATGGATTATATTATATTTTACGTTTGTAAAATATAGGTTAAAGCTTAAAATATGGCGTCTTTTTCTTATGTACAGGGTGATTATCTTACAGGGTGACTTCAGATATGCAATTTATATTTCAAAGGGCTCTGTAGTTATTAAAATTGAAAAAGAAAAACCGTTTTATACGGACAGTCTTTAAAAGCCCAATTAGAAAGTTGCTACCCTGTCTCCCCGAGGCAAAAAAAAAAAAAAAAAAGAAACAAAATTCCATGTTTGTAAGGGCAATATGCATGCTAGAATTGTGAAAAATTGGGAAAGAACAGCAAATAATAACGGACAACGTTTCTTCGCCTTTATTTATGCTGTTCCTTTTCCAACTTGCCTCCGATTTTGAATTCAAATATCTCAGTATTTAGAAACGTGGAATTTTCTTACTTGACCTCAGGAGAGACAGGGCGACAGCTTTCTAATTGGATTTTTGAGTGCAGGGTGTCCGTATAAACAGTTAACATTTTAATAACTTTACAAAACCCTTTGAAATATAAATGGCATATCTGAATTATTCTTCTCCATCAGCATCGCTATCAAGTTCTCGGTTGCGATTGGCTCCGCCATTTTTCTTTTCCCGTCCCCCTCCTCTACTCTTTTGTTGCCGGTTCATTTTGAAGTTGACTCTTGTCTACAACAGCGAGTAACTCCGCTATAAGGAGTTTTTTCAATATTTTCTTTTTTCTTCTTTATTTCTGCTACTGATGAAGGAACTTCATACAGTTCCGAAACGCGTATAGCCGCGGTTCTTTTTGGAATTTTGGGTAAATCTAACGTCGATTACTCAATTGTATTATCACAAACCCCAAAGGTTTTCATTTCTATCTGAAGTCTACACATTATTTGGGTACTTTTCTAATTGGAAGTATACCTCTAGGATCAACGGTTCACCAGTAAAATGCGGCAAGAAGAATTAAGTATTCACCCTGTATTATCAACTTAATCACCCTGGTTAGTATATTTAACTACGTATACTAACGTACATATTACGGAAAGGAAAAAAAAATTAATTACGTTCTCGCATCGTTCGTTGCATTCGATATTCATGGATATGACGATTCTTTATTTCTGTTCACTGGGACGGGAAACTCCATTATAACCACAGAGTAATAATACTATAGAGTGCGCGCGAGGGGTTACAATGTGAAGCAAAGATCCGGAGTCACGTGATTCCGGTCGAAAGGCTGGTCAGGGAATCTCGCTGGCAATGCTTTCCTTATGGCTGTTCGTATGACGATCTCCAAGTGCTGTCTTATTTTTCATTAGAATGGTCACCACGTGTGCAGCTTTCGGATGTTCTGAACGGTTTAGGAAAGGAGGAACATTATCCTTTCACAAAGGAATACTTTTTTGCTTATTCCCCTTCTTATAAATTAAAAATTGGAATATTAAATTGACGATGCAATGGATTTCTGACGTAATCTCAGTTTCTAACGACTCCATTTTGGATTTAATTCAATTAAAGTTCCAAGTTTTGGTAAAATTCAAATGGCATGAATCATTATTAAATGTTTTAATAGAATTTTTGGCAATAAATGATTGAAATTGTGAGTTTTATGAAGTTTTAACTGAAATATACGTCTCCGCAAGATTTGGCGAGATTTGGCGAGCTAGTGAGTTCATTCGAGTTTTGCTCAACTTGGAAGAAAATATGCTTTTCAGATGGAGAAATTTATGAAAAATATTCTATTTAAATAGAATGTGAGGAAAACTTCCCCCCCCCCTCTAGACAATTGCAGTTTTGCATAAAAATGCATAACAACCTCTAAAAATAATAGTATTTTTACCCCTCTTCGTAACGGTTATGTTTGCATATGCTGATAAATACAGCAAAAGCCAACATGAACTAAGCCGATGAAAAAAAATCTCTCTCTATCTTCGCATTTATTATTAATTTAATTTTTATGGCGAAATATGTGTAGTGCACGCATCTCATACGGACAGAACTAAGTTGTTGAAATAAAGTGATATTTCAGCATGGATATTTTCCATATTCATTAAACTTACTAACTTCATTTTGAGAATTATTCGATTCATTCGTAAAAAGTGATAAATGCTACGAAATTCATCAAACTTACTAAAAATATTGGTAATTATGCATATATTTACCAACTATTATGCATAATTTCTGAAGATAACGCGCACTACGGATTTATCAAATTTACAGTAACATAAACATTATATATTTGTTGTATACAATATTTTGTTTCCTGTGTGTGTATAGATATTTAGAAAGCTATTAAAAACTGTGCCAAAAAAATTTATTTCATGAAATTTATACTGTTTATATTCACTTCCTTCAAATATTATATATTCAATTAAAATTTAAAAACCCATGTGTTAAGAAATTATTAAGAATTATCACTTAATGGAAAATAAATAAATTCCGTTTTCCAATATTTGTTTATTTTATAGAATTTATTTTTTCAAATCTGATACTCCCTAAATATTTCACATAAAAATGAGTGAAATTCATTGAAAAAATGAAGGAAAGTTTTCATCAACTTGATCGAATTGAGTCAAATTTCGTTACAGCAACATCCTAGCTTCTGCGAAAACGCGCCAAATGTAATAGCGCAGAACCTGTTCTTTCCCCGACAATACTGCTCATCTTTTCTTCACGTTCGACAAGTTTTATGAATAGCGTGCGCGGTCTATTTATATCTTAAGTCTATGATTATAACCGATACTTTCATAATCCGCGGGCCAGATGTGCGATATTTCTGCACTGCGGCACACATAATTGACTTTACTTGCATTTTTAATTTATTTTTCGGCTGTAAATGACAACTTTACTTGCCTTTGATAATTTTTTCTACTACAACTGCTAATTTTATTTGCCTTTGTGGTTTTTTTCGGCTGCAATTTGTAACATTTCTTAAATTTTCGTCTGAAATTGAAAACTTTGTTTGCCTTGAGAGGTTTTTTTTTGGCGATATCCCGTATTTTTTATGAAATTATAGTCAGCCTATACATAGGTATTTATTGTGCTGTGTGTATTGATACTTTTCTACCGGAACACCTTTCGCGTAGACCAGATGTAACCCCTTGACAGGCCGCATTTAGCCAGCGGGCCGGAGGTTGTGCACCCTCTGACGTAGAGTGTAATTGGTATGGAATAAAAATTTTGTTTGCGAGAAAACGGTCGAAATTTTGATGCAGCTAAAACTATCTCAATAAATTATTTTCTCAGAAATTCTACCGTATTTTCCGGCGTATAATCTGCATATGTATGTGAATTCCCCGCCACTTTGAGGAAAAAATATCATCGTACGGTCTCGGCGTAAAAATCCGAAAATTTATTTCATCAATAATGAAACATTAGAGAATTAAAAGGGTTATTTGCCACGTTTTGCGCAAAAAGTTGTCGATTCTTTCCGTTCACATTCACACGCCATGTATAATTCTTAAAATATTTATTTTATTGATCTGTAAACGTGCCACGAAGTTATTTGGAAATTTTCTTCCGGTCACTTGATTGTGTATGTGTGTGTCTTTAATGTGTCGCATTTTTACAAAATTTGGTTTGAGGTCGTGGGCCGGATAAGATGACTTCGAGGGCCATATTTGGCCCGCGGACCGTGTATTGAGCATGTATATATGCTTGAAATACTTTGACTCAAGAGCTGCTCTTGAACATTTCACAAATGCAGCGGTTTCGCTGATACTCGCTCCATGGCTCCGATCCCAACAATGTATCATCACACTTTCTAAGCTCAGCAAATTTTATTTCCCCCCAAAAAATCTTCACAAATATTTTACCCAACCTGCACTCTATCTCAAGAACTAAGCTTTTTTTTTCATACTAAACCCTGGTCCTCTAAAGGGTAAAAGTGTGATGCCAAAGCTCATTTGTTTACAGCGGCAATCTCGAGATCCGTCTACTTGATCCGCTTTATTTTTGGCAAATCACGTTTGGCACACGTGTGGTGCGGTGTTGAGATGCTCGTTTACCACCGTGATGGTTGCCGTCGGGTTTCAGGCTCGAACCGGAGGAAGGATGTAGATATATTTTTCCTAGCGAGCGCTTGAGGTGACCACCAATAGATGGCACCTTCATTTCCAAATCCAACTCGTAAATGGCAGTAAATTGCTTACAGCGATGAGACCGGAGTTGCTGTGTGGTGAAGTCAGTCTTTTTTTGTTCGAAGTCTGGTAACGGAAAGTAATGTTTAAGTAATGGTTTAGTAATGCTTAGTAATGGTAAAGAGCAATGTTTTCCCTTCGAGGTAGTATAGGATTATTGCGTACAGCATAAATGACATAACACGATGGTTTTTCTCTTCCTTGTTATTGTTATTAATTCCTTGTTACTGATTTTGCGTTGGAAGAGGGGGGGGGGGAAAGAAGCATTTATCAGCTCACGCAATCAGAAAAAAATATTCTTCTTGAAAATAGGTGTCAATTTCTAGAATGTTTTGTGATTTCTACTGTGGCAGTTATAATGCGGATCAGGAAAATGTTAGAAACCGCTTACAGGGTTAAAACTGTCCGGTTGTCATAATAAAGTGGCCACTCAGTGTACAATCGAATTCCATAGTAAGAAATTCAGACGTTTTTGTCAACGCATAATCCACGAATTATACGCAAGAAAATACGGTAACTTGAATCCAATTTTGGTGCAATGAAGAATTCGTATTTCGTTCAAACGGTGTTTCTCCAAAGTTTCAAAGTCACGTCAAGTTCGTGACGGGGATGAGTCTCCAGATGGTTGGCTCTTTGTTTTGACGGCAGTGGCTCGTGAGGAAACCTTCGATTTGATACGAGGATATTGGTTGTTCATCAAGGGCTTTTAATATCCGCTTCGGTGCGCATCCGCTCGATCATCACTTCTTCCTGACTCTATACGCGGTCACTAATCCTCATTAAAACCACATTTTTACACGCGAACCTCTCTCTCTCTCTCTTTGTTATTTTTTTTCCACGTTATTATCTACTCGTCGAAGTTAATGAATGAGGAATGAGAGGAACCAAGAATCTGCAGATGAAACAAAACACACACAGGCAGTGAATTATTTGGGCGGATATTATCTAAATCTATTCCACGGGGTTAATATTTGATGGTGGTGAAACTTGTTTGCGGTGCAGTTTTCCAAAGTCTCGGCCATTAAATTCTTCCTCCCCCCAACTCCATTATTTCACTTCGGTATGAATAAATAAATACGAAAAAGCTAAATATAATTTCCTTTAAACTTTTTCCGAGTCTTTAATTACAAGACTTCTTTGTGAATTCACCGAGGATGGGATACAATAAAACTCTCCCGTTTTTGTTTTAAAAAAAAAATTCGGAAATGCATTTACCGAATTACAACTTACTTTTATATCACATTTCTCTCTCTTACAGTGTTAACAACATTAATATTCATTAATTCAGCAAATTTAAGTGAGAATTTAAATCGAAAATGTATTTATATTTATTTTCATAGTTAAATTTTAATTAGGCTGTAACAAATATTTTTGATCGAATCCTTCTGTTCTGGTGGTGAATGCGACCTGTGATTTGGCCGTAATTTCGGAACCGTTGAAAACAGTTTTGATGATCGTAAATAATGATATTTAAATGCTTTCTTTGTCTTTTTTTTAATCTTCGGCTAACCTTCTGCTATCTTATCCTACTACATAGGATTGCATCAAGAAACAACGGTATTTGATTGCTATAACAACCCCTTACGATTAAAGAAAGTCCCTGCAAATTTGGCTTCTTAGCAGAACTCGTAAGCTATACAAAAAAATAAACGCAAAGGGAAAAACATTGAGGGCCTTTCTTATTGCCGGAGAGGCTCTGTATAGTAGGGTGGATCGAAAAATCGAAATGTGAATAAAAGAATCGGCTTGGGGTGCAAAAGTTGTGAAAAACTTCAATTAATTTCTTCCGGTGCCCCAAGACACTTAAATATTTGCCAAAAATAGATTTTTACGCAAATTTTGACTAAAAAAAAGAGGTAATAAGTGACTAAATAATCAATTTCGCAGGGAAAATAGAATAGGCAGAGAATGAAGAATCATTTATTGTTTATTATTAAATGTATAAAATTATTTAGTATAGTAAAAGTTGGAAGGAATGGTGAAAATATTCATGTCATACCCAAGCAGTTGAAAGATGCATTCGCCTAGTGTCTGAGGCGATGGAAAGTGCGTGTGGAGAAGAGACACGGCTTCATATTAAATAGGATAAAATCAACAAGCCATATCAAACATCTTTATACTAAAAAGCACTACAAAATTTAAATATGTAAATCTTCAAATTAATACAGTTAAAAAGCCATTACATAAGTTCAACTTTTATAAGTTTTAGGATTTATTGCTTTGATTTTTAAATTTATACTTCATGCATTTATTATAAAATTATTATTATTTATAATTTTATATTCTTTAATACCTGAATACTCTGAAAAATTTATAAATTTTTTTCGTTAATTTACAATTTTTAATACATTTTCATGAAAGTGTGAATTTTTAACTATTTTTTGGGGTGCTTGGGCCACCAGAAGATATGAATTAATTTCAATAAAAAAAATTATGCAAACTAATACACCCAAGACACAACTTTTCCACCCCAAGCCAAAAAAGCAATTTCGAAAAAAAAAAAATTTTTTTCTATACTTTCCGATCTACCGTACTGTATAGTCTAACTGTACTGACGAAGTGCTGAAGAAAACACGGTGGGCAGCAAAAGTAAACATTGATGAAATCTGTAAGAAAAATATCAAATTAAAAATAAAGTAAGGTTAAAGGAAAAAAGGCGAAAGGTTCGAATTCTGCGAATTATCGGCGAAAGAAAGTATCGAAATTTCAGTAATTTGTCTTTAGATGGTTATATCTTGCACACTCAAGACGCCCATTACCCGGACATCTACAGTTTATAGCCGAAAAGACAATTTCTATGACTCTCACCGACAGAGTCGTGCACTGACTATTTGTAGGTGTGGGAACTATTTGCAGGCTGTCCCAAATTGTTTGCACAGCGAATATCTCCGTAACCGTTGACTTTAGTAACACACTTTTAATTGCCAAAGTTTTTAAATGACGTGCGGTTACTCAAAATGTCTTGAATCTCCCGAGGGACAGTATAAATTAAAAAAAAAAAACTTTCTATGTAGACCGCGTGTGCTAAAACTTCCAAATAGTAAAATGTAAATGTGTGGCTATGAAAAGTCATTAATAAAAGAATTGCGTATTTCTAAATGCAATATTAACGGAGATATTTGATCTCGAAGTTTTCAGTCATTAAGGGTGAAATTAAATTTGAATTAAATTCACAGATGTAAAAATTCTGGAATTGTCAAAATAATTGTAAAAAAAAATGTATTTGCTTTTTCGTGTTGCGAATAAAAAATAAAAATATTTGAATTCATCCCATTTGTGTACAGTCCCTAAAAATTTTAGTGCTGAAACTTATCGGAAAAACACACGGACACGATTTATACCACACAAAGATATATACAAGAGAAAGACAAAACAAAACAAAACGAACAAAAACACAGTGTTATGAGCTCTTATATACTTGTTCGGTCCGTACTAGAAACTGAAACTCTATTGATTTGCACATCGTGTCTATCAATTAATAAGTATATGACGAGATTTACACTCCGAAGCCAGTACAAGCCAGTGCAAGAGAACTGACAGTGTAACGTTTTGGACATATGAGGTGCTGGAAAAAATTTAAGGACAACCAAAAAATTACCTTATATCATGAAAACCCGTTGATACATGAAAATTTTAGAGTGATAACTACAAGTAAAACTAGGACATTTTCCAGTGAAAAAAAATTGATGAATGCTGCACTGTGTCAGGAAAAAAAATTATTGAATTTATAGTAAAGGTCAAAATCTGGAAAAAAAGTACAAGGACACTGGCAAATTATGCAGAAAATCATTTTAATAACCTTTTTCCTCAATAATCTTTATCGTTCTGGATGTAATCAATCGAGATAAGTCGTAAAAATAACTTGACGTGGAATTTGGCCTGTACTATATAATTTCCACAATTTTTTTTATGAAAAAGTGCAGCACTCATCAGAAGTATTTTTAATGGAAAATGTTTAGTTCCACCTTCAGTTGTCATTCTAAAATTTTCATGCACCTTCAAGCACAAGTTTTCGAGATATAGCGGTTTTTCGATTGTCCTTAAACTTTTTTCCACCACTTCATACGAAAAAACAAGAGAAAAAAAAGTAAAGAATTATATCTATATGTGGCTTATATAAAATATTTTCATGCATAATATGCAAAAAGAAAATAAAATAATAATTTCCGTCTATATCACCATATGTTGCCTGGGCACATTGGCAAAAAGCAAATGATGAAAATGATGGTGGTAAAGATCGTTATATGACTATTTGATAGTTGATTGCGAAACTGACGAGGTTCATCAGGGTTAAATTTGTGTAATATGCCTTTGTTCGTATAAAGTATAAAAGGATAAAGGAGGCGTAGCCTGGCCACATCCCTTCGAACCGCCAAAGGAAGATTGAAGAGAAGGAAGATATGATTGCAGATAGTGTAAATTCAAAATAATCGGCAAAGTGCTGAAGCGATCAGTCGAGGTTTGTCTTCCTGAAGAGTGATATCAGTATTTTTATTAGTAAGGGATGCTAAAGCTGCTGGAGTGAGGCAAAGAGGATGTGTGAGCCAGATATCAGATCGACAGCAGTTATGCAGAAGGGACGTGAGTGAGTTTGCCCTGTTCGAATGTGTGTATTGGTAGAGTTCACGCGGAAGCAAATTTTTGGTAAACGGGGGTTCTCGGGTCCTTCGTAGAGTTTAATACGTTAACGTAGTTATACAATAGCAACAGAACACACTGTAATTTATTTCAGAGTTTCGAAAAATTAATAATAATCAAAACAAAAGACAGTTTTTGATTTAAAGAAAAACTTTTTCCAACACTGATAAGTTACCAAAACACAGTGATTTTTATTTAACACCTCGACAAATATTGTATTTAAAATATGCAAATGACTTTTATAAATATACAACTAAAATATGCAAATGACCCGCTCTGCAAATGACTTTTCAGAGCAGGATCTATCAGCATTTCAATAATTGGAACTTTTAGTATACGAGGACCGTAGGAAGTCCCCTCAAACAAATTTTGAGATTTTAAGTAACTGCACATGTCATCATATTTGAGAACTTATTTGCGATTAAAAGTATGTTCCTAAAGTCTCCGTGGTTGCAGAGATATTTGCTGTGCATATAATTTGGGAAAGCCCCACGCACATTATGATCATCCTGGAACCATCTCCCTTCGACAAGTAGAAATAACGAGCTTGTATCAGCAAAAAACCGGAAGAGAACTAAGAGGGTTTTTAGCCCCATGACGCTTTTTGTTATATTAAAAATAGGCTTTTCCAACTTTTTTGCCCTTGTGGAAGGCTTGAAATTATTCTCACGTTACAAGGAATCTTTGTAGCAATACCCATACTTGGAGTGTTAGAAAAACAGATGATATATTTCTATATATATTTCTCATTTTTTATTTTCTGAATTTAAATTGGCGCAAAAATGAAAAAAGAAAAAATTAAAACGCTTATGAAAATGATAACTACGAAACCAAAATTTACTCTTTTTGACATAAAAAATGAATGAAGATAGAATATTAGATGATTTCTTTCCCAGAAAATATTGATATCGATATGTAGCAAATGTGTAAGGTGATCTTTCGGAGAGAAAGAGGAAACAAGATCTTTCCGCGTTCGATATAAGATCGAAAATCAGTCTTTCAGACAGGAATCTCAGACTAACTGCACCCTAAGCAATGATTACTGCTGGACTTATGATTATACAACACAGAAGCCGAAGAGCTGGCTATTCTCTCTCTCTCGCGATATAATGCTGATTAATTCTCCAAAGAACACGAAGAGCTAATTATATTTCTCGCCGAAATCAGGACGTAATACCAAGGCTAATTTTATTGTATCCGGGTCCGAGATAGATTTGAATATTACTCAAATCCATTCATACTCCTTTCTGCTTAACACATTATTCTCGAAAATGTCACGAGTCTGGTTGCCTATAGCAACATAGTGACGTTAAATAAGACTACTATTAATACTAAACCATTTACATCGTATACGTTCCTCTGAGGAATTCCTAATGAATTGCAAGCCAGAATATGCTGTGTGTATATGTTGCGTGCGTAACGTTAAGATGATTGTGTTGAGGAATGTGTTCAAGAAGTGCTAACATCTGTCTTCAAAACACTGAAGCAATGATTCGGCTGGTTATTTTTGTGCGTTGAATAAGACTGCCGATTTTCTAAAATTTGGCTTTGAATTGAGTTAGTTTTCTAATACGTAGATTTCATATCACTCTCGTTATGTTATAGCTATTCAATATCGAAGTTATGCGTCGGTGTTTCTTCCCTTCCGCGTGTTTCACAAATTCAATTTTTCGCTGCATTTCGATGGAATATACGGTGTTCACATGTTCGGGAGGGATTTGGACGGGCCAGGGTAGCAATTCAAGCCACGTGCTCAATAAGAAAACCTATGGAATCTCAAGAAGGGGGGGGGGGAAGGATTGAAGAAAAATAAATTTTGAGAAGGAGGCACGTGCGGATATAGAAGAATATACGTACAAGTAAACTGTAATTCACTTTTTCAACAAATTGGGATGTGTGGGTTCGAACCGTACACATCCTCTGCGGAATTTCTAACGAATAGTTACATGCCGGAATGTGTGTTCTGAGTTTGTTTGTGTTGCCCTTAACGTATCTATGTTGTTGAAGTTGTGGTTGTCTCGCGTTTCTTGTTGTTGCTGCCATCCGGCTTCCATATTTTGAAGTGAAGATGATAAATGCTTGAATTTTTTCATGTTATGTATATATCGTGTCGAAGATCTGGCTGCTTTTTTTGTGGAGAGACTTTTCCAAATTGCTGACCGGCTCCATTCATGCCTTGAAGTTGAAAAAGGGCAGAAAACCAACTTCACAGCCGGTGACTATGCAGACAAGCGGCCGCGTTGGTATCGGCGAAAATCATACTTTAGCAGCCGACTATGCAAATTTTCTATGTTCCTGGCAACTTAGGGCAGAGGTTCCGAACGTTTTTGTTAGTGGGGAACCCTTGGTTGTTGCAGTGCTGTTCCACGAAACCGAAACGAACATGAATATTTCTCTGATATAAATAATTATCTGTTACCAGCTTCTTCGCTCCGTGGATTCGGAAATTTAAAAATTTTGATCTCCTTCAGAGGTTTAATTTTGAAAAATTTCTTCTTAGTTTGTGAGTCTGCATTATAAAATAAAACAAGTGACCAAATTTCATATTTATAGCTTCAAAAGAAGGGGGTGGGTTCAAAAATCTACTCCATATAAACTTTGAACCCCCTTTACGACCCCTATGGAGGCTAATTTTGAGAAAGCCCTCTTCAGTGAGTCTTTAAATTATAAAATAAAACTACTGACGAAATTTCATATTTATAGCTCCAGCGGTTTTGACTCGGTGATGATGATAAATGAACCAGTCATGACATGTCATTTTATACACATTGATTCCGGTATTGGAAAATGGTATTTTAATTTTTCCTATAAAACGGATTTTTCTTATTTTCGAAAAACTTCTTTTTATTGCTGCAAAGGAAGCTATTAAAGCTTTCCTTGAACAGCTGAGCTTGAGGCATTTAGATGTTTTTTTCCTTATATAAGTTTTAGTCACTCACTACTTTTCGCAATTCCTCGTTTTTCTTTTTCCCATGTAATACGGATAACTGCTGTATTTCCAATTGAGGGGGATAAGACATCTGATGATCCCAGGAGCCGTAAAAACGTAAACCACTGTCGCAATTCGAAGCGCTGAGAATACGTATCCAGAGGGCCATTTGAATAACTAACGATAGATTGTGGACAGGGTTAATTATTGAGGCACGGTGAACCTACTAATGCATCGCGAATTGCCTTAAAACCCTCTCCGAGCTCCGAATGTCATTGTTGCTAGTAGTCACGTGGCCCCACACAAACACATACATTTGATGGTTTCACGTCTGATGACCCAGTTGTTCTCAATGGTGACTAATGCGAGGTCATCTACGCTAACCAGCAATACTGACGACACTCCGATTGATAAAAACAATCCTGCCCCCCCCCCCTCCCCCGACTATGATCTTCCGTGTATAATTTTTGTATTTAAACCTTAAACCATAAATACTCAATTTTTTTTTCATAGTTAATGATACGTATTAAAAGCCGGAAAAATCATTAACAAAAATCGATTTTAAATTTTACTGCTTATACAGGGCGTTATTGAAGTCTCAAAAATCATTCATAAAATAAATGTATTGAAGTACTGTAATATCACTTTCCAAATATGTTACTACCTTCTTTGTGATTCAACCTGTAGTAAAAATATTCACTTGGTAATCACTTCACTTTATTGATTTCATTTATTACATAAATTCAAACTGAGAAAAAAAACAAAAAAAACAAGGGGTCTAGAGACCCATACTAGTTGACACATTGCAAGTTTACAATGAATAACAACTAACATGATACATATGAGTGAACAAAACAACAAAAGTTAATGCAGTGGTTAACACATGAGAACAAAATAAAATATCTATGCAATACCTTCACATTTATAGTATTTTTGGCAACAAGAGGATGCAGTTACACGAAATATAAATTGCATGGGTAGAAGAGTTTAAGAATAATATATAAAAATCAGTGCAATGTTGCAATATGTATAAGATTTAATTGTTTCATATTTTAACTTAATAAAACAGAACAAAAGAACCTCTTGATGTCACTGATTGAAAATAGATATTGTTTCAACCTAGCTATCTAACCTAGTTAGTAGTGTTAGATAAAGAATAAATAATATTTTAATAAAGAATATCGGGTGGTAAAGTTCAATCTACAGTAAGGAAAAAAAAAATTTCGATTACAAACTTCAAGGTAAAGAAAAGAAATGCAAACCAAAAAAACATTTTAACAAATCACCAAAACCAGAGTCACACATGCTCTGCAACAAACAAAGAGTTGTTTTTGTTAATTGAGACATCTACCAGCAAGTTCAAAATATGAAATATGGAAGGAAAATAATCTCTGTTTATGTGCAAAGGCGATTCTAAATTTATATCTTCAAACTGTAGTTGCAGTAATGAAAGTTTAAAGAACCCTTTGCACCTTGCAAAGCTACGCTTTAAGGATAAATCCTTTATCTTCCACATTATGATAATAAATATAATGGTAATAATAATAAAAATTATCATGTAAATTATTTTGTAGATCATTTTAGTTCTAATTAAAGGCAAAAGAATACTGTTTTTCACAACCAGTTCGTTCATAACAAATTACCTAACCTGGTACTTTAAAGTAGCGTGGGTAGATAAAGGATCAAACCGCTGTCACGAAATAGCTTTGTTTACGCTGTGCTTTGGGATACGATATACTACTTCTAGGTTCGATATGCCTAGCCGTTGAGTTCATATAGAGCTGTACCAGTAGCATAAAAACCCGCTGGATTGCATTGCCATTGAGAGAAGTGGATAAGAGACACAACACCCCTAACCGCTACATTAAAACAGAGTAAAAATGAAAAAAAAACAACAAAATCATTACCAAATAAATCTGAATAAATTCCGTTCGAGGAGCAACCTTTAAAAATAATTTATAAAGCAAAGAGGCGCACCTTCGCTAACATACGTTATTTATTCGGTGATTTACTAGCGGCTGAAAAATCGCATGTGGTTGCAGCGGAAATTACTTCACCGAAGAAAATGCAATTTCTCTGTAAAGCTACCAAATTCCCTCGACTGTATGCATGTTGTAATATATAGAGATCGAGAGCGCGGAGAGCAAGTTCACTCTCATCCATCATATCGCATTATTGCAAAGCGCCGGGGTGTGTGATCGGTCGAATCTCACCCGCAAAATCCACTGAGTGAAATCGCAGAAATTTTCTAACCCAGAGATAACACACACACAAACCATTATTTTTATTAAGAGATGCAAAACATTTTCATCGAAAGAGTCGACGTGGCTCTTTTTTTCCCTGCAGTGGCAGCCAGACAATCGTTTGAGAGAGAGCTGAATTGGAATTTACAGTCTTCGCCTCACAAATGGATGGGTATAGAGTCGTCGAGAGAAATGTAATTTATTTCTCCTCATTATATCAATTGCCGAAAATTCAAATCTTATAATATATGGATGCGTTTCGTATGCGCAAAGCTACTCGTACGATGTACAACAAATGCTTTGCCAGCGCACACTTTTAACGGTTAGTTATTATGATTCATATATCGACTCCTGGTTACATCGAATATCTGAATATGTCTAAAGAAATAAACTGCTAGTGTTTGGGGCAAGAAAACTACTATCACACGTCGGTTGGAATTAAAATGTCATAACGAATGTATTTTGCCAATATAATGAGCATCACTTTAAACTAAATTTTTTCTGAGACTGACAGCAACGTTTGTTACGTATGAAGTGGTTGGTAAACAAACCAATCTTCAAAATGGAAAGCTGATTTCAGGATTTTATTTCCAAATCCACTGGAAAAGATTCCATTGTTAAAATGTTTCCTCACTGTTTCAAAAACTAGCTTAGCTGAACTACATTCGGTATTCTGATCTAATGGACAGGTCCTACATGACTATCATTTTCCTGGAGCTGGTATAACTCAACCCCTTCACGTACAGGCTTTTGGCAACATATTTGGATGATCTCGATTGGAAGTATCGGCGATAAATCTGGTAGCCTTGTTAGCATGTTAAAAAAAATGAAGAAATGAAAGAGAGAAAAAAATAGTAAAAGGGGATGATGGCGGTGCAGTAGATGAGAGAGTAAAGCTTTTGTGTTGTTTTCTCTTTCACCCTTACTCTCTCCCTACGTGTTACATATAATATAGTCACTACTCTTACATATATATAGTAGAACGATTAGCCAGGAGAAAAATACACTATATGTATGTATGTGGAAATATCACTAAACACACACACACACACACATGTATAGAAAAAGCGGAGGGGAAAAGTCAACGTCAGTGCATAGGATTACAATGAAACTTCGTAATGCTAAGGAAAGAGGTAAAGAAAACACAGCGAGCTCTGGAATGGATTTCTTCCAATTCCGTTTGAATGGGATATTTCGCTCGTGATCGCAAAGGGGTTAAAAATATTCCCAAACGCAGCAATAATGATCCAGTGACACTGGTTAAGAAGGCGCGTTTACACGAGTCAAGTGATTAAGCAGTTGACTTCAACCTTTGAAGACCGGACAAACCACGCTTCCCATCTCGGAGAGATATCGAAGCGTTACCAAAGGATGGGGGGTGTATCCAGAAAGTTTTATTTAAATCAAAGAAACACATAAGTCACCTCAAAACTCGAAGGCAACAAAATATAAGATATGTAAATAAATTGATACATTGATTGATACAAGTTGATTGACCATCTTGAAACATCAGCAATCGTCAATCCGGAATCATACAGCAGATAAATAAGATATATAAACAATCTAAGTCAATGGGAAATCAAAATTATAAACAGCCGCTGTGGTGGTCGAGTGGTTATAGTGACGGACTCGCGATGCGAGGATCCGGGTTCGAACCCCACAGTGGTGGTCGGCTGAAGTTGGTTTTCTGTGGTTCCCAACTTCAAGGCGCAAATGCGAGCCGATCTCCCCGTTAAAAAGTCTCGCCACAGAGAGCAACAGTCCTACAGCGATAAATCATTCAGTCATAACACTTCACCCATAGTTAGAAAAACAGATGGCAGCACTATACATAACAAGCATTACAGAGAAACAAAAAACTTCACGTCAGGTTTCACTACACGTACACGCACATTCCCGCATGTACCGATTCGTTGGGGTGGGGGTGCATGTGTGGTGTAGCAGTAGTAGGTAGGGCCTCCAAAAAATTTCTCGGGGATCCATGGTGTTCTTAAGTCAGCCACCTCGTTGGGCAATTTGCCTGTTGTGGCTTTGTATTTGTATGTTCATAGCCGAGTAAATCACACTTTATACGTCCTTGTCGTCAATGATCTAATTTGTCTCTATAGGCGAAGTGCGTTGATTTGCCATTCACTGGTTACGTCGGAGACCATATTTCCTCTTCAGATCAGTCATTGAGGGGTACATAAATTTCGTATTTACGAAATAACCGCGATGAATGCGAAATTTATGAAATATATGCGATAAATGCGAAATTTGCCAATTTTGACGAATAAATGCTAAAATTTGATTTTTTTTACTACTTTTTAGCTCAATCTAGGTAATTCACACTTTTTGAAGTGGAAAAGTCGTAATTTTGCCCAATACTCGTGAGCGTGCTTGCAAGGGAAACCACAAGCATCACTTCTTCCCCTCTCACATTGTGTTAGATGCAATTTGGTTATAACATAGCCCCTAGGTGATTCGAGAAGTGTATGTAATGACCGACATGTGTGTTTTAAGCGAGGCGTTGAAATTAGCTTACGTAGCAATAGCATATATGCATTATTGAGATTGTTGTGGACAAAATAAGCTTATGCAGCAAATAATTGAAATATAATATAGCGTGAATATATAGTTTTTGATTGGCATCTGAAAAGGTTTGAAAATTTATTAGAGAAAACACGATATACATACGTTCTAGATATGTCGGCAATGGGTCGTGTTCAGTTATCATGATTATTTTCTCTCTAGACCGAATGGTACTATTCCAACGGACACGTTTCGGTACCTTGTAGGCATTTTTATGGACATTCTTGTCCCATAGATGCTGCCACTTTAAAAACAGGTCACTTTTTAGCACCTGTTTAATATGACTGCGTGGCAGCAAGAGTTGTTCTTCCGTTGGGAGATTAGTAGCCTCTTTGGCCACTCTGTCCGCAGTCTCATTCCCCGCTATTCCTGCATGGCCTTTGACACATTTGATACTGATACACTGATGATTGTATAAATGCTTGCGTATTCGCCGAGTATTTTCATGTGGAGTGCGCTGATCACGAATCGCATTAATACTAGACGCGTTGTCAGTATATATCGTCATCTGCTGACCTTGCTTAATCGCCCATATCACTGCTGCTAGTATGGCCAGCAACTCCGTCTGGAAGAAATTGTTTCCTTGACGCAACCGTCGACTCCAAGCCTGTTCAACAGATCCATGTGTATTCACAACTGCGTATGCGCAGGCCGTAGCTGTCTCTGTTCTTGAACCATCCGTGAACATGCTGATAGCTACATCTGATGGGCATTGTTTTCCGCACCAAGCAGCGGAGAAGTTGATCTTGAAACAAATCCACACTGGGATAATGAAGCCAATTCTTATCGTTCGCTTCGTACTCATCAGGTTTCATGAGAATTCCGTGCACCAAAATTTCTCTATCCAACTGCAGGATTGTAGATCGACGACTGTCATATTCGACATAGCTGAGGAGAGGGTTCCCTTAGACATCATTGGCCGTTGTTCTGTATACGCTAGTCACATACAACAAGAACGAACGTTGGGCAACATCCAGTAATATACACAGTCCCTGTGTCGGGTTTTTATACCAGATGGCGCTTGCTTATGAAATTTGTCGTTGTACAACTGATCTGTACAAAATGATTCTAAATTTTGGGCGCATGCCCTAATTTGGGCCTGCTATGTGTCTCAATTTTTGCATGGTATCTTGAACCTTGTCAATTTGTTTCATCACATGCGTCGCGAATTTGAACCGATGATCAATACGCACTCAAAATATTTCATACATTTAGATATATGCAGTCGAACACCATTGATACGGGGACGATTTTTGTTGGGGTGTGGCCATAATAACTTAGTTTTAGTCACCTCCATGTTGAGACGATGATCTTCTAACCATTTCGACAGTTCATCAAACGCGGCATCCGCAGTACTGCCAATGTCGCTGGGGGTTCTCACCGAGATCAAGAAAACCAAATCGTCGGCGAAAGCCTGGATATAGACATCTGGTCTCCGGTTTTTTGAGCATTGAGTCAAGCACGATAAACCATAGTAACAAACCACTGCATAAACCTCGAGGAGAGCCCATGGCCTGGTGTTTTTTCGCGTCTCCTCCATCCATTGACATCACAACCATTCTATCTTTTAGCATGTTCTCCACTGTAGAAATGAGGTTTTGAGGAATCGGTAATCGTACACTATTGATTGTACGAACTCGTGGCAGACCGAATCAAAAGTCCCACGAATACCTGTGGAAACTATGGTCGTTACTTGACCTCCTCGATGCTTAGTCGTGATCCCCTCAATCAATGCTGCTACTGCTTTTTCTGCCGAGACACCTGTTTTCAGTTTAGCAGTTAACTGAATTTTAAGTCATCTCGTGCTCAAAAAAACTGCACAAACGTAAGTAATCAAGTAGTGAATGATCATTGGATAATATTAGGTCACGCTTACTGGCGCGTGCGCACGATGCCCACTTAACCGGGAAAATAGATTTGTGTGTGTGTGTGATTCTATATCTACCTATCTATTTATCTACTAAATCACATGATTATTTACCAACCAAATCCGTGTGAACGGTCTGCATACATTTTAAAGTACTTGACGACTAAAAATTTAGTTAATTACTAAATTAACCAATCCGTGTAAACGAGCCTCAACTTCAAGTACTGGGAAAAACAAAAGAATTCTTCCTCAAGAACGAGGTGGAAACGTGTGCATTGCAATTCGGAGACGTCACTTCTTCCACTTATTGTCGTCCACTTATAGCAGAGCTGAGAGTCTTAAAATCTGGTGTATTACTGTTAACATATAAGAAATGATTGCAAAAAAAAAGAAAAAAAAAAAAAAGAAGCGAGAAGTAGATTTTCCCTCTATTCTTTCATTCTTTTTCTCCCAAATATCCTTTCTCTCTATGTATGTAATACAGCATATACTGCATATATATATTTACCCATCAAACGACAGCGAGGAAAAAATAAGGAAAAGATAATGCTGAAGTAAAGGAAAAGAAAAGGTTACAGGGTTACCAACACGAAAAGTCTCGAAAGAAGGGAGAGAGAACGTGAATGTATGTCTTCCATTTAAAAAACTACGAGATATCTCGCCCCTGTACGTAAGAAACTCTAATACTTACTCTCATTATATTTTTTTCCTTGGCTACATTTCCGAATTGAACTCGCGTTGTTGTATACACGTACTTCGATTTTGTTCACTAGGAAAATCGCTGATCAACACAACACTTTGTTTTTTATCTTCTTCAATCAAACTACGTATATCCCGAAACTTTCCGACAAATTGCAGCCCAATGAAAAGTGCAGTTTTGTCCGATCCGTAGAGTGCAGACGTGAAGGTTCAACGGCATTCCTTCATTATAATCGGTTCGAATAAAGGGCGAAGAGCTGGTTGATTCTGACGGGAGGTCACCTTCGGTTGTATCCAGAAATAATAACCATTTTTCATGGTGGTGTATATTCGTAGACAAGCGAGATATTTTTTTTCAGAAATTAAATGCGTATCGAGCAATGAGTCGCGTCAGTTCGATTCATCAATCGATTATCTATCATATCGTTTATATTCGCACTTCAAATTTGAGACTCGATTCTGTGAAATCAATTTTTCGGATTAAAAGTCATTCATCCTTGCGATTTCCCCTTTAATAATATATATACATATACAGTATATATTTTTGTCACCTAAAAAAAATTGGAAAATAAAACACATCTAGCGATTTTTCTTTTTCGCTCTCAAACGTCCACACATTACATCATCTACCCTTTCCATTCACTATTTTAACGACGCTTCATTACCCTCGGCGGGATTCATTACCTAATGAACTCTATTCTTCTGCGCAGACCGAAAGTGTCATTGGCTCGTGGAACGTAAATAGACGAAGTAAACGAAGCTAATGATAAATAAATAAAGGGAGATGGAACGCTATAAACGAGGGATACAGAGAGAGAGAGAGCGAGAGGGAATCACATGTTTCGGCCGGTTGCGTGCACTTTTTCTGGGAATTTCCTAAGTCTGATCGATTCCATTTCTGAAGCATTCGTGCATTTGAATATCAGATTTTGTTTTATACTGGGTGTCTATATAGGTTCATAATCTTCTCGTCGCTGCAATGTTATAGATATGGTGTTTATGGGAGGACGTTACGGGACAAGCATCTGTGAAAAAGTCTTCGGTTTTCTATTGCGGTCGCCAGCTCATGAAAGCGTTGTCTCATAGTCGGTAAGGTGGTGTGAAACAGCGTGTGAATGCCTTTGCTGTTTTCCAGATTGCCACAGGACAGGCGTTTCTTATGTAGAGAAAGATGTGTCCTCTCTATTCACTTGTTGATACAAGATATGCAGGAAACTAGTTGTAATGTAGACAGACAATGATGATTTTTGGAAAGAAAAATTCACATTTGTCTCTACTGGGACTCGCACCACAGCCCTCTCGCAGTCCGTAGTAAAAGCGCACTTACCCTGATTGCGAGAGGGCTGTGGTTCGAGTCCCAGTAGAGACAAATAAGAATTTGTCTTCCCAAAAAAAATAAATAATCTCATCATCTCTACATAACAACCAGCATCTTGTATCACGTGTTTTTGACAATCGGCCCGTGTCACAGTGGATGAATTTCATCTACAAACGTGATGATGCTCATACCTATTTCTATTGCGATGTGTTAATTCTTGAACGCCACTTCGTGAAACAGATGCTTCGCTTATGCGTAAAATGTTGCTGCTGTACTGTGCGTCGAAGGCTCCACATGAAGGGACTGTACACTCGAGTACCACGTGTTTGTGTTTCTCTTACCGTCCAATCCGGGGGGGGGGGCCGAGATTAAAAGTTATGTCGTTATATAATAGTAGCAGTCGTGTGTTTACCTTTTGGAAGCCAAAGTGTAACACTGAAGATGACGAATTCTTATCAGGGACGTTGATTGAACCGATCTCTGTATTTTGCATGACCTTGATATAATGCGGCAATAAATATTTCCGGTGGTTCCTTTATCTATCGTAACATATAGGATGCTGTTTCGAGTCAGTATTCTTCGATGTCCTATAATTAATGGTGATATTTTCCGTAACATATAAAAAAAAGTACTAACTGTGTTACTTATTTTCCACAACCTTCGAAGGTTATCGATCGAATCGAATAATGGCCCCGTCCATCATTGAACACGACCTCGATCATGTACAAAACACGATTTCCGACATTGGAACAGAACTGTACTCTTACTGTTTTTAGCATAATTACACGAATTCGGAACAAGTACTTTTACGATGTCTCTCATCTCGTTCTAGTAATTCGCAAGCATCGAGGATATTTAGAACGAGGATCACATTCACGAGATTGAAATCGAAATTCGAAACGCGAAGGTAACGTTGCGCTCCGTGAGAGTTAAAGATGGGCATTAGTGTTAGATTTCCATCACATAACGTATAGTACACCATATAACACGGCAAACAGTTAACCGTTTTACGCATAGCCAATTACAATGGACTGGTGCATGTGAAAGTGAGATAATTAGATATGTGTGTCCAGCTGCGACGGCATGTCTCTATCGTAGAAAATGTTGAATGTGAATGTGATAATATTGCTCGCCCGAACGCCATGTGGGTAAGACTCGTCAAGTATAGAACCCTGAGAGTGGGTCCGCAAAACTCATAAACAGGCTCGTACTCACGTGATTTTTCTGAGGTGGCGAGTTACTTGATAGAAAATACCGATCAAGGATCGGGATCACAAGCTCTCCATTACGAACATAATTACTTAGATAAATAATTGATAACTTACGGCGGAGAAAAGAAAAACGTCCAGTGGCCAAAAAGTTCATCTTTCGTTGGTCATTAATTAATTTATTTTTCGTGTTGTGTTTATTGATAATTTTCTTTAGATACCGTAAAAACGGGTTACTTTGGCCCACTTTTATAAAACTTTTTGTTTAATCTTATGCCAAAAAATAATAAATAATAAATACTAAGATTTAAGGCAATTTTTAGATAGTTTCAACTTTCCTCTAAAAAGACTGTGATGTAACACAAATATACTTCCTTAATATTTATATGAAATTTATTCCTCTTTAGTTTGAGCTAAAATAGCCCATACGTTAGGGTAACTTTGTCTCCCATATCCAATATTTCTATTTAAAACATTGTAAAACATGCTTGAAGCAATCAAACCCACTGGTTTTGAAGGAAAGGTACTATCACATATCAATACAAAATACACGTTATTTATTTTTACTTTACATTGATACTTAATTCTTTGTCAAAAGAAGTAAATTTTTACAAACAAATAATAAAGAAAAAACGCCAAAACAACATCAGTCTTATTAGAAGTCTTACATAAGTATTGTTCCTAACTATATAATCTTCGCATATATATCAGTTTTTTATAAGTTCAAAAACAACTTTTTCAATTCTTGATCACTTCTGTGATATTAGACCATTTGTAGAAAAAAGGTCTCTCTTTTATTTTCTGTTGGCCACTTCCAAGCCTTTTTTGTAGGCGCCGTGCAATTCACGATAGTGCCAGCTTCTGCTACGCCCATAACTAGCCCTGGAAAATATTTTCCCTTCCAAGAAACCAACCATTGCAATATTTCGTTCTTCCAAAGTGTCCTTTAGAGATTCGGTTTCTGCAGTTTTTGGCGGAGTTGATTCCAGAGGCTTATTTTCCTCAACAGACTTATTCTTAGTTTTATCACTACCAGTTCCCAGAGTTGTCTCGAGCCTTTTCCTCTACTTTGTCCCACTTTGTTTTAGGGCAAAGCAATCCGTTTTTCGGAGATACCAGAACTATTTTTTGATCCATACATTCTATTAAAAAACCTGATTGTTCAACTGAATCATTTCATATATTCTTAATCAGGATGAAATTGATTTAAAATTTGGTATTTGCCTAAACAAACACGTGTATTGGATTCTGTGCACAAAATGAAAGATTGAGAACAAAATCACACGTGCATTTGATAGGGTTATGGAAACAGCACTGCTGCAATCTAGCGGCGAATATTAGAACTCTATTGAAAATGGGCTTGCCTAACTAGTAGGTAAGTACTATGGTCTGGTGGAATCGCCGGCTACTATGTGAACCTTAGACAATCAGATGTAGCACGCATGATTCAATCATTTTTTTTCGTTTTGGGACAAAGTAACACCCGAGGGAGAAAGTAACCCGTGTTTACGGTGCATTTTTCGCGTACCGGATGAAATTCTTTTACGGGCCGGAGGTTGTGCATCCCCTGTTGTAGATCGACAATGCTTTCTTTGCCCTTACATTTTCTTTACAAGCAAGGAACTCATCATTGAGGAGCCGATGGTATGTAGATCTGCATATCAATTCCAGTTTTTCTAGGGGTACATTTCCGCCCGGATTAATCTGAAGGATCACATCGCTACCATTTCGTTTTAGAGTAGACATTTTTCTTCGGATGTTTTACGATTTCGAAATCATTCGCAACTGAAGACACGTTTAACGTTTAAAAGATCATACCGAGGATAACAGAAATGCTTGGGATTTTCTCGCGAAAAAACAATTCCGATCAACTACGTATAATCATTAGTGTTGAGGGTATTTTGTGATCAACAAGACGAGGAAAAATGTGTTTGCTCACGTTGAATAAAATACCAAGACGAGTAGGAGGAAACAGGGAGGAATCGCACATAAAAAGAGGATTCGCTCCTTTCCATTCATTCAGATAAGAGAGAAATATTTGTGTGTTTGTCGTGACAAGCAGCATTTCTTTCGCCCCCCCGCCGCAATAAATTTCCCGGACTTCTTACCAAACTGTCCGATCCAGGACGAATAAGGTATAGAAAAGAAAACAGATACATTGATTCGACTTTTTTTCTTTAATACATCATTTACTTCGTACATACTGTATTAGACGAGATAAATTCTGCTCACACAAAAGCTTGGAGTTATTCGGATATTTTTTTCTACACCTACATAAACTGAGAATATTTCTCGTGCAGAATGGTACGGAATAATGAAGTAGTGTATAAACGGAATTCGAATTCTCAAAGTCACTTCGTACGAGATCTTTCAATGGTCGCGTTCCGCGGGAAATGCCGTTTCTGAAAGTGGAAAACGATTCCTTCGAAACATATTGAATTACGGTACTTTTAGTTTCTTCTCCGACGAGAAATGATTTCAATAAGATCTAAGACCATTAAACTTTCCTCGAACTTGCGCGCCGTTCATTAATTCCGACGAAATCTTATAGAAAAGTCTTTCAAACAAAGATTTGAGATATGAATGTTATTATTATTATTATTTTACTGCATATTTTTGCAGTTACATTTAACTTTGAGTTATGATTTGGATCGTTTCTTAATCGATAAGTTGTGAGTGAACCGAAGACTCTCAATACAAAGAGATGGAAGCTTTATTGTAATACCGTCAAATGGGGGTGACTTGAAAGCAAATTTTGGACATTTCCTGTATTATATCCCTTATAAACTAACATTTTTTACTAAAAGTTGCACCACTACAAAGAAGTTTTTCCCCTCTGTGTTTTTATGCAAGGATAATTGTTTTGCAACTTATAATCAGGGATGAAAATGAATGCAAATTCGTACCCAAGTCACCCCGTCAAATGGGATAACTTGGGTACACTACTGTATTATCTTGATATTTTGCCTATTGAAGCGTATGCTTCCATCTCACCAACTAGAAATAATTCGGGACAAATAAAAAAAAGTACAAAATACATAAATGTTGTTTTTATTACAAATATTTGGATTACTGGAAATTATTGTTTTATATCTACAATGCAAATCTGCCTAGTCAAACATGCCAATCATAGACGGGGTAATTATGAGAGATTCGGGCGTTAGCGCATCTCGGCGAGTGTAAAAAAAGGCAACCGTTCGGGATCGGCAATAAATTGCAGGTCTCGGTCTAATTAGCCCTCGCGTGCAGAAAAAAAACTGGTGCGACAAAAAAAAAGGATCAAACAAAAATAAACGTTTTTGTCTGACGGTAGGTATAGCTCGAGTGATGTTGGACCCTTTCGGCGATTTTCAACCTCATATAAACATTTCGACACATCTATGCTGCTACTTAACAGTAGATGCACCTCGTGCACATTCCTCTGCGAAATTTCTAACGAATCGGTTACACGCAGGAACGTGTAGTGTGTATGTGTATGTACGTATATGCATGGCCCTAACATATTTTTGTTGTTAGAGTTGTGCTCGTTCTGTGTTCTTCCTGGTGCTGCCATCTGCCGAGTTCAAACCCGGATCTTTACGACGGAGTCCAGCCCGATGCACACAACCGCATAGCGGCATACAAGGAACTATCTTCCGGTGCTATTCAAATTCCAAATTAGAATATATTTTCTTTGTCCAGTGAAAAGAAAGAAAAACAGCTTATTCATCAAGTGCTGCGCGACCGTCTGGCAATCGTAGTTTATTCTTCACCCCCCCCCCCTCCCAGAAGCTTACGCCGAAAATCACGTACGCGCACGTAACGCTTGTGGCCTAACAAACGATTGAATAGATTTTGAGGTTTTGGTAATGACCGTTTGTAGACGGTTTATACCAACGAAGCATCTCGATGAGGGAAAGAACAAGAAGGGAATTTAAATATATTTCTTCCATCTTCTCTAGGCCGAGATATCTCGCCCTTGCTCGGGAAAGAGGGATAAAATGGCAGAGTTTTGCGAGGTGGAAAATTTTCTAATTTTTCTCGTTTATTATTGGAAGATCACTCTGCCATTCCAAAGACTTTGCATCATTATTGTTCTTTCTACAGAATATAATTCCCGGATTTTGCGTACGCATATAATTAATTGTCTTGAAAGATTTGAAGCCAATTGTAACATGAATTTCCTTTGAATCTGTGGGCGGTAAATGTCAATGACATCTTCGGATTTTCCGGATTTAATTTTAGAAAATGTCTGAAGCGGATGTGCGTGCAACGTAGTAGCAACGTGTTGTATAAGAATCCACACCATCTCGAAGAGAGCAATGCTTATTGATACAAAGCGCAATGCCTTTACGCGATATTGTCCTTAATAGAATGACTGCAACTGGCGCTTTTATGGAGAGGAGTAAAATATTAATCCACAAAATCCACTCGTTGAACATTAACGAATGCCGGAGCAGCACGGAATCTGTTCAAAAACAGATTTATGTCTTAAGAAGTCTCGAACGCGCTAATTAGCCAGCGGGAGAAGGGGGGGGGGGTGGAATTTTGACAGGAAATCCCACTTTCTATGCCTCTCTCTTGAATTATTGTATTCGCTAACTCCGAATTTTACGTGGGCTCTTCCGCGAGAGCGAATTAATCGTATGTTCGATTGACTGGCTCTACCAAATATGGCGTCACGTTATGAGTCGAGTCCACCTACTTTGTGTTGTACCCATTGTCGATTTGGAGCGCTATTATTACTTGGAAAGGCACTTGACAATCAGATACTATCCCAAGAATCAATGATCCAGAATAAATGAATGCATTATCAAACATCTGGCTCACGCTATCTATGAAAGAGAGAGAGAGACTGAGTGAGACAAGCGTTACTTTATGAATATCTCATTTTAGTGTATGGGGGGGGGGGAAATGAAGTACTAAAAAGAATATTTGAACAACTGATTTCATCTAGTCGATGGTACATCTAGGTTTCAATCGTGGTAGTTGCGATATCTTCGGATTGAATACATAACAATCTGATACTGCCTCTGAATACTGTAAGCTGATATTGAATGAAACGTCTCGCGCAATTGGAGGTGCGAAATGATGTTATTCTTCATTTTAAATTTCGAATGTTCGATTCATCGCGTTGGATCTGCTACAGCACCGTTCCTAATGCTCTCATAGTGCGTAAAATGAAGCGTGGTGTGACAAAATTGATAAAACTATTTATTTTTCGTGTTTGAGTTGTGCTATACTCAAATTATCTTGATGTATTATATATAGTATAGACTATAAAGGGTAGTCCTGAACCTGTTTCGAAAAAAGAAATGAAAAAAAAAGCTGGTAAAGAGACAAAAAGCTTGAAAAATTTGAAACAGAAGGGTTCAAAGTGTTTTCTTACTTACTACAAAATTTCTACATGCGCACCTTTAGCGACGCGGAGGATGTCAAGTCGATACATCATTTCTTGCCATGTTATTTGCAACATGGATGTTACAGAGAATGGAATTAGAATGAATGGAAGGAAGAAAAAATTTTCTTTTGTAATTTATTGATTTTATTTCTCGTGGAACTATTGCTACTGAACATTTTAATTGCATTTGTGGATTTCTTTATTTTTGCATATCTATTCTTGCATGAAATTCTGGGTGATCTAGGAGTCTGGACCTGTTTTGGTTGTTCAGGCTGTTGAGGCTCTCAACAGCTATTCAAGCTTCTGAACATATAGACTAACGGCTTAAAGCATTTGAAAGGCGTTTTAAAGTTTGTTTTTTTACTTCTATCCTTCTTTCTATTCTTTGCAACATTCATGTTAAAAATAATATGGCAAAAAAATGCTATATAGACTTGATACTATCAGCATCAGCAAAGGCCTGTGAGCATGTAGAAATTATGTAGTAGGTAAAAAAACTTTCAAACCTTCTCTTTCAATTTTTTTTTAGCCGTTCGTCACCATTTTTAACAGCTTCTTTTTTACGTACCTATTTTTCAAAAAGGTGCAAACTTCTGAACCACACTGCATTTTCGGTATTTAATCAGTCTATAGTAATTAGACTAGAGTAATATGAATGAAAATGTTTTCTTTCCTGGCTGCATGCTTCAATAAAATTTAACTAAGTTTTTACAGGAGTTTTTCAAGACAGACTGATCATGTTCCTGCTTTCCAACGTATGTAGGCCTTTGAACCCAATATTAATCCGAATGGGGGGTGGGGGGAGTATCGTTAGATTTCTCTTGATAATATCTATCCGTAGATTCTCACTCTTCTATATGGTGATTGTTGGAGAAACTCGTCGACATTATGAATTTTCGGCCTAAACTTGGAGCTCAGCTGTAGTCATTTATCTGGCCCTTCGCTGCTACGATAGTGAATGAAGTGCGTTCAAATTTGTCTTAAGATCTATACGTGAATACACCCACTTCCACTTTGTCTACGTATGCTGCGGTTTCAACATGTTATTTTAATAATATTTACCTCGAAATTTCAGTCAAATTGTTTGGAATCGTGTATTGTTTGTCTTACTGATGTTAGTTTTACTGTATCAGAAAAAAAAAAGACCGCATAAGCTATCGTTTAACTTTTGTTTTACCAGACTCGAATTTCATAAGCTATGTCTACAATATTAACAGGAAGGGGGAAGGGGAGACAACAGGCTATACTGATCACAACCAGGCTCTGCCATCGAAGTGATTTTAGCATAGTGTCCCCTAAGGACACGGTTGTGTCGAGAAAAGTTCGAGCTGGTGAGAAGGCAGGACGTGCCATTCCTCACCAGTATAGCGCTCCCTCAACACGATATAAGACACAAAATATAGGTAAACAGTAGGGCACAATGCTTGTGGGACCACGAACACAGCTGTTTTTGACGAGGAAAGGTCTTTAACTTCAGATGCTTGTATGAGACAATGAGCCAGAAAACCGAACGACACAGATATAGACTTTCGACGCGATGAGATTTCCTACACCCAATACCGAGAGACACCTATGCTGTATCATACAAGGTGATTGATACCCAAATACCAGTAAACGAACACTCAGGATGTTATGACATAGTACAAAGTTCAACCCTTTTTAGGCAAGTGATGAAAGGATTCCGCATCATATCTGGACGAGAGGATTGAAACAAAAAAAGGACTTTTAGCCATTGCTATCAACTTTTGGTAACATTATACCTGAAAACGCAGCCCCCCTTGTCAGCAAAAGTCAGCAAAACACTGACCCCGCTCCCCCACGTCAGCAAAATTTCGTCATCAGCTTAGAATATTTCATATCTTGAAAAAGGGGTGGTTGATGACGTAAGCAACCTTCAAACACCCTCCCCCGCTGTCATGAAAAGTCAGCAAATCCGAAATCCCCTCCCCCCCCCCTCGATGTTGACGTGATACTTGAATGACCCCAAAGGGATAACACACCAGTCTTCAGACAAATAGTGGGAAAAATTGCAGTTTTCTATCACAAGACATTCTAGAGGAGCAAAGGGGGAATACGAAATAGACGTGTTTACTTAGAACTATTCTGGGTATATCTTCGAACACGACCCCATCTCGTGCGGTTGAAGGATACCACTGTCAGAAATCGCGGTAGAAACTTTCCGTTTGTCTTGTCACAAATAAGTCTGACAGATTAATTACATTTTACTTGAGACAAAGTCATTTTAGACAGTCTGTGACTGTCCTGGTTGGTCTTGAAATAGGTCCCCAGTTAAAGACCGTTGAGAGACATTTCTTAGTCTGTCAAATTTTAGGTCATTGGTAAGCCATTGCTGTAGCCGGAAAAACTGCTCAACGCGATGATCACACTATGCTCTAACCCGGTGGCTCTCAACCTGGGGTGCCATATGGCCTCCCTCATGGTCTTGAGATATTCTGGGGGGGGGGGACCACGGGTGAAAATCAGATGAAAGGAGAGCCACGAAGTGGGGGAAGGGGCTACAGAGATCTGTGAAGAAATAAGTTTCCAAGTAAAATATGGTAGGAAAAAATATCACTGCTTACATTCTTGGGCATGACCCGAGACCTCATATCTTTGGGGAGAGGGCTGAACAGATCTGGTACAGTGATTTTCAGATGTAAGTATGTAAATATGTAAGCTGTTACTGCTCCATCTAAGTATTTGACCCCAGAATATCACTTTGCCCGATAACCCATGATATTGAGACGGCCATGCTTAAAACCCCCACAAGAAGGAAGTTCACTGAACTCTAGCTCAGGGTATTCATGGACTTAGAGTGATATGTCGGGAGGGTCGATTTATTGTGTAGGTTCGTTGTATACGTGTGGGTCGTCCATAATTTTACACAGATCTATTTTTCCCATATAATTTGACTCTTGGGAAGGACGATAAACCCCTTTTTTGATCTGCGCCTGGTTCCAGGGTTTCAGAAATCAATCTTAGTTATAAAATCTTTGTTCATTATAAATTTAGTTTTGATCAAACTCAACTCAATAAGTAGAAAAGGTCTCGTTCTTGGATGAGGGTAGGGGGTCCTGGATAAGACGGGGGGGGGGCACGAGAAGAAAATATGGTCTAAGGGAGACATGGGTTGGAAAAGTTTGAGGAAACACTGTTCTAAGCTACAGGAAATTGTAAATATTCTAAACCACCGAGATATACGCAAGGAAAACACGTAAGTCCCATACGTATTACGGTTAACTTTCTGCAAGTTTAATAACTAGTGGGATTGAAGTTACGCGGAAAGTAATTTTTTCCCCCCTTGTTGGTTCAAACACAAATTGCATAATATGTGCTCTGGGACGAAGGGAAGACTTCAACGTCGATGGCGGAAATTCTTAAGTATTCCCCAGTGGGAAGATGGATCTTGCACGTGTATAATAAAAAGGGTTGGGGCTCCGTGAACCGCAAGACAAATTCCGAGTGATTTGACGGTGGGTTGAGCTCCGTTTAAGAACCCTGGGACGCAAACTTTATCGAAAGTTTTCGCGAAAGTCTCCGAAAAGAAAAAAAAAATCTTTTCTGATATCATTTGGCGGTGAATAAAATTTGCATTTTCTCCCCCACATTCGCCTCCATCAAGCCGCGAGAATGAATGGACGACGCTCGAAATATTGCGCATTAATTCCCAGCTGAGATTTCTATTTTTCTCGGTATTTCATAATTTTGCTGTTGTTCGCAACCCGTTTCAGGCGTGTTCAAGACGTTTATGCTGGTTGTTTTTTACCTGTCAATTATTAATTGAAGGTGTAAAAGATATAATTAGTGGCGTTTTTCATTTAGCGGTATTTTGCGAAAATTGGTGGCCATTTAATAATGCGTTTCGATCAATGATCTCGGGAAGCACGTGACTTGATGACAGATACTAACTGTGGGAAGACTAATGAATCTTCTCGAATGTAAAAAACGTTGATGCGGAATAGTTAGCTTTTTTACAATCACCGCAATTTCAGGCTATAAGTCACTGTAATACATTACGCGCCCTCTCTGCTTTGCATATGTTACGGTAAATGCCGGTTATTACGCATAATCACCAACTGCCACGGTGATTTTGATAAGTTTATCATTTTTAACTTATTTCAATTATGCACATAACACCCTAGTCTCTCGTTGGTAAATTTCATAAATACTAAAAGAAAATTATCACTTTTACCGGTGATTATGCATAATAACCAAGTGCCGTTTGTAAATTAGATAAATGCTAAAAAACTATGCGTAATGATAATTTGTTAAAATGATACGCAATATTGGGGTGCGATCGTGAAATTTGTTGAATGAGAGTTCATTATATCGAATAATATGTTACCAATCGGGAAATTCGTTAAATAGAAGTTCGTTATATCGAGGTCTGGTTCTAGAATTCGTCGAAAAAGAAATTCGTTAAATCAGAGTCCATTTTCTTCCGGTTCAGACTCGTGCTCACAAGTACGGTCATCAGAATAATAAATCTTATCACGACAATATGTGGGGGACGATTTAACATATTTCATCCAAGCGAAATGGCGATTATGCGTAATAACCTGCAAATGTGATGAATTTAGTTCAATATATCATCTTCACACCAACGACGCTTATGGGTGCATAATCGCTGGTAAAAGTGATAAATTTAGTGAAACTCTTCAAACTTACCAAAATGGTCGGTAATTATGCATAATTAACCGTTATTATGCATAATTATGGATTTATCCGTAACATACATGTATAGGCCTATATCACACGTAATTTTGTGAACGAATACACAAGTAATTTTGCCGTTCTTCTGTCTTTGTCACGTTCGGAGGACCCGTCTTATGAGCCAACAAGAGAGGTATGACGGTTAAATATTAAAAAGTATAATTTACGCCCAAGAAGACAAGTGTCAACTGTTTCATTCTTTTCCGGCGGGTGTGAATGAAATGGAGGCACCGGCCACATGGACGTCAACTTATATCTTATTCCAGCTTGATTGCTTATACTGAAAATCAATGAGATTGGTATATTCTAGATTGGATAAATTCAATTCTAGATTCTATTATATACAAGACAAGATTGGGCGCGGTAGCCCAGGTCGATAGGATCTCGCGTAAGGATGTTTAGAGGTGTCGCGAGTTCTCGATATCCGGTTCTTCCTTGTCAGAAAAATTTCCTGACACAGGGGTACCCTACAAAAGCGGCGACAAGACCGCAAGGAAAAAAAAAATACTACCGCAATGAGTCCCCCATCGAGGTGTTAGCTTACCAACCCCCTCGACGAGTATCAAAAACAAGCCTGCCGTTCGGAATCGGCAATAAATTGTAGGTCCAGGTCTGAAAAATTAGCCCTCGTGTGCAGAAAATTACCGTGGTGCGACAAAACTAATCAAATGATCAAGACAAGATCATTCTTCGATTATCTACATAAGCTCAGGCCTATCCGTCCCATCCCGTAGGATATCCGGTATTCTGTAAATCGGACGTCGAGAGAGCAATCCTGTTGGTGCCTGCGAATGAGATTTTAAAAAACGGATTGGAGCTCCGAACCACTGTGAAAATTCCACTTTTGGAGCTCCATCCAAAAAACAACAACAAAAAATGTTAATTGAAAACATGTTAAATCAGGAAAACACAATTCAAAATCCAAGAATCAATATGAAAACAAATTTCAATGTTATTATCCTATGTTATCTTCTACCAAAAGTCAAAATCAATATTATATAGTTCATTATTAAAATGCTAAATTACAGAAAAATCATTATTCAAACTTCATTCTTTAATCGTAGTACATTCATACCAATTTAAATTTCAAAATATTATTATGCCATATATATATATTCTACTAAAATGCATCCTCTTTCTTACATTATCTACATAAGGACAATGTTACGATTACGGACCGATTATCTGTGGATGATGTTATGTGAGATCGCAATTTTTATTCCAGATTCTTTATTGTATATCGTTGTTTATTATTTTCACATAAATTAATAAATTTCCGGATAACACCTATCCCCCGGAGAAGCTTCGGTATCTCTTTGAGATGGGAAGCGGGGTGTATCCGATCCTTCAATATCAAATTTCCTCGTCACTATTATGTAGAAGTTGATTAATACCCAGAAATATCAAAAACTGTTCGAAACGAAAGAAAGAAAAATTATTGTTGGCCGTGGCTAACAATTAACCTTTGAAATCGCATAAGCAGCGGATTTATAACTGGAAACTACGCTCTAATTGGTTAATGATCATTTTTCTTTGCCGCATCAGATGATGCGAGTGATCCTTTTTTTTTTCTCTTGTGGGAATATCGCTAATCACCTCCGGATTAAAGAAGAGAAGCAACAACAACATCTGGATGAGCAGCGACTTTCGTCTCCGAGGATACATAATACGTGGGGGGATGGGAGAAACCGTTTGAATCGATGGCGGGGAATTCGATTATCGCGCCGGATACTGACCACCACCAATTAAGTTTTCTTTTTGTTCTTTTTTGCATGTATATATTATTTTCGTAGGAGGCCGAATGATCATTCATTTGGGCGGAGTTTGTGTGTAATTTGATAGCTCAAAGTGGAATTCGGCGCTGGTGACGCAGGCATCTGGTTACTATAGTAACAGCGCAAAAGCATCGCGATGACCTTACGAGTGTTATTATTCAGCTCAATTATATCGTGCGACCTCCATCTCGTGTCTTTGTGGTTTTTTGTAATTATTCGCCTTATTCATTTATGGCAGGCAAAAAAAATGCGTTTCGCCCTCCCCCCCCCCTTTTCCGTCGATACTCTTACGTATTTGGAAGAAGGGGTGGACGGGGAGGGAGAATGTTTTATTTGAATGCGAACCTTGTTAACAAAATTTACCGGATTTTTAATCGTATCATATCGATACACAGAAAGGAGGAAAAAAAAATTTAAATTTCTTTCACATTAAATTTTGACACTATGGTATTCATAAAAGTTGTTCTCGTTCTTGTTTTTTAAGCCATGGCCACACTCGTGACGAGGCTGGCCCAATAGTCATTCGCAAATGTTTGCCTTCCCCCGATGCCAATGAAAAAAGCAGTGGCGTAGGCTATCTACACACTGGCCCAGCCTGGTCCAATATTCCTTGGTGAATATTTGTCAAGAACAATAGAACCGGTTTTTCCAAAACACTCTTCGTGTTATGACTGTTGGCGTTGTTCGACCAATATGTGGCCAGACGTATTGGAAGATGGGGAAGAAAGACCGCTACTTTGACTTGGGTTGGAAGCTGGAAAGTACTCGACCAGCCTTCCAATACCTTCCAGCCTCCAAAATTCATATTTGGTTAGGTGGGGTGGATAGACTGATGGGTTGTGGGAGGGTGTTAATACTTTTCCAACGGTAACCGTTTACGTTAGAGTTTACATAAGGAATATTGAGTCGTGGGTATTTATCTGGTGTTTTAAGTTCTAGCCTCCAACATTTGACGATCGTTGCCAATGATGGAGCGACCACACTACGTGTCCATGAAACGTATCGGGCCAGCTTTGACCAAGTGTGGCCATGACTTTATAGAAAAATTTAAGCAGTTATACACAAACACACAACACGTTCTTGCATGTAATCACACAATTCGTTAGAAATTTCCAGAGGAATGTTTACGAGGTGTGCATGTATAAGAATAAGAAGTGTTGGCACACACTAGTAGTTACACTCGTTGATTAAACTCTCGTCCTCAGTCACGGTACTTGACATAATTGGATAGATCACCAAGGGCATGCCAATGGGGAACTTGTTTCAATCCAAATTTAAATAGCATTTGGTATATAGACTGATCTGTTCAATATATGACACATTAAATGATTGCAGCAATGTCCTTGATAGTCATCGAATGAATCTCCCTCTGACGCTGTTGAGAACTACTGTTCTCGAAATTTTAGGTGATAAGCTCGATAAAAATATATCACCAGTTTCTCGTTGTCTCCAAGAATTGCTCTGTCTCTTCGAAAGAGTGCACACCACTCGAAACACTTCACCAGAATCATAGCATCATTGCCATAAACGTACCGTATCATTCAAAAAGTCTAGATTTGTCGAGTTTTGTGTTCTATGTTCTAGTTTCATAAGGACAAGGGGGAAACGGGGTTCAAAAAAAGAAGAAAAAAACACACGGGATCACAAACACTCCTCATGTTCATACAACAATGTCTCACGCAGCGGATTGATCAGCGTATCCCTACTGTCGAGCACAAGCTGTAAGGGGCCGTTCAAGTATTACGTAAGCAAATTTTTAGCCATTTTTGACCCCCTCGCCCTCCCCTTGTCAGCAAAAGTCAGCGAAACGCTGACCCCCTCCCCCCTTTTGTCAGCAAAATTTCGTCATCATCTCTGCCCCTAACTCATATTTTCATAAAGGGTGGTCGATGACGTAAGCATTATCCAAACCCCCCCTCCCCCCTTGTCATCAAAAGTCAGCAAATCGGAAACCCCCTTCCCCCATCGATGATGACGTAATACTCGAATGACCCCTAATCTGTTGACTCTCTCTGCAACCCAGTCTCAGAATTTTTCGATACACTTACTTGTTTTTAACGAACTGTATCCTTAATAGCGGCCCTACATAGAGGAGAAAAGAGTGCAGAGACTTGTTCCTCGGAACGGCCTCAAACATGTAATGAATAAAAATTGTCTTTTCTTCAATACGAAGGCACTCAATACATTTCTGTGATCTTTATAACTGTGCCGTTGTTTCAATTCTTGTCTTTGACGCAGCACCTTCAAGCCCAGAAACAGTTTTTTTTTCGAACTTTTCAATACTGAGTTCAGGTAATGGTAGGATACTGAAGTGATAGTCGAATAAGAAGAGCAAGTGCACTTATGGCCGTATTCACCGACACAGTTTAAACTGCAATCGCAGATTAAAAGATTAGCGATCGACACTGTGTTGGTGAATACGGCCGTTACATAGATAGTCATTTTAGAGGCATCATAAAAAGTCACCGGTTACTACTTCTTAACCGTACATCCACCTAGTACACATTCCTCTACGGAATTTCTAACGAATTGGTACATGCTGAATTGTGTATTCTGAGTATATGCGCGGCTCTAACGTATTTATGTTGGCAGGATTGAGGTTGTTTCGTGTTCTTGCTGGTGCTGCCATCTGGCTTCCGTATTTTGAAGTAAAGATGGCAGGCAAATGTGCCTGAATTTTCATACTACGTGAGTATCGTGTTGTAGGTCTGCGTGCTCTCTGCGGAGAGATTTCCTTAAATAGAAAAGATCGGCTCCTATTCACGCCTTTGAAATTGGAAAAACCGCATAAAATCAACTTTGGCCGACCACCACTTTGCCGTCAAAACCTGGATACTCGTCACGATGCTCACACGACCGCAGAGTGGCTAATAAGTCACCTACAAATATAAAAATCCGTCTGCAAAGCCAAAGTGCATTCTGTACAGAGCTAGTAACATTTAAAAAATACGATTGTTAATTTCCCATGAATAGTTGTGTCTGAAGATGATTTAGGTAACAGAATGACAATTTGTGCCTATTATATTTTGACGGCCGGCCGTCAATAGAAATGAAATGCTCGTCGCACACTCCGTCCGTCAACAAAGTTGTCGCACCCTCTAGGATGACATCAGGCGGCTCGACCACGTGAAAACATTGGAAGTGCTGTCACTTGTTGTGCAGCGTTCTTTTTTTCTTTTCTCAGACAGACACGCGATTTCGACATCAACCAACGTTAGCTCGACCATTTTTATTTCCTCTGATAACAAATCGAGACACGGCCAACGCTCTTCTCCGCACTCGGAGAAGATGATGCGAGGAAAAAAAGGGGTTTACTTTAGGAATAAGGAAAAATAGAATACATTTGAACGCATAAAATAATAAATTCGTACGTATAAAAACGATGAACCACACACACGACGCGTATCTTCTAGTCAACATGATCCTCGTGTACCGATCAAACTATTCACCTGAATACACACATGTTTTTATTTCGTTTTCACCTGCCTCTCTCTCTCTCTCTAAATATTTGCTTTTCCTCCTACAAAAGGAGAAACGTTTTCAAGACGAAAACAGAAATTCACCTTCGACAGCTGGTTTTTTTTGTCCTTCAGTCCCGTTTTCATTATTTTTATTATATACAGATATTATATTTATGTAGGGCCGTGTGTGAGTGTGATTCGTATAAAATAAAAAGTAATATAGAATTCAAATGATGACCAACCTCTTGTCTCGGCACTTTATGACGATGATTGTATCCCGTCACGCGTTATCTTGGTTACGTCGAAAAGAAACATTCGTAAAGAATAACGAAATTCGCCGTTAAATTCGTCGAAAAATCCGTTCATTATTTTTATTACTGTTAATACAACAGATACTGGATAACTGGATGAATGAATAGGCTGACCATATTTCCTTGAGAGAAATACGGGAAATTGGAATTCCAAATACAGGAAAATACGGGGCATCGCCAATTGTCGCCAAGAACACAGCCAAAAGTGTACAAAGTTGCCAAATACTACTGAAATTACGAAAAAATCGCAATGGAGGGAAACGAAGCGTCACTGCAAATTGCAGTGGATTAAAATGAATGCCACGAAATAAAACGTTCAACAAGACAAATGTGGGCGATTAATGCTCTTATTTATAGTTGTAATTATCATAATATAATTTGAGATGAAAAATAATTTCAATCTTTGACTTCAATAGAGAATAAAAATCTAAGAAGGCGTCGTGTAAAACACGGGGACAAGTTGGGACGGCTAGAAAAAGAAAGAAAACCAGGACGGTCCCGGGAAATACAGGACGTATGGTCACCCTACGAATGAAGAGATATTGGTGTTTCAGGGAAAGATACACCAGGGCCACCAGATAACGACGCGATATACTTCGCCATCTGGTGGCCTTGATGTCATTCGCGAGCTATTAGAGAAATGCTGCCGCCGTCCATTGCAGAGCTATTCAGCAGATACATACACTCTGGGAGGGGGGGGGGGGGGAATTCTATCTGTCTTCATATGTAAGTTAGTAGAGCACTCGTCCGGCAACCGAGAGACCGGCGCTCGAGTCCCTGTGAGAGCAGAGATGAATTATCCTTCCGTTGAAAAACACCGATGCCTCTTCATTCTGACAGTTTTCCGTATTTATTGCGCAACTTTTTAATCGTATTTTTTTTTTTATCAAGACAGGGTGTGACGTTTCATGAGACGTAGCCTGAGGCCAATTCAGCGGGGGAGGGGGGGGGTTGCACAATATCTCTAAATAAAGACTTTTTTCCATCCATTATTGGCTTGTCATTTCTACATCTTTATTTATCCTCCAGCTCGTCAGGTTGGAGTTTCCGGTCATACATTCGTATGTAATTCTGTTTTTGTGTTTTCTACCTCCTTTAAAAGTTTGTACACTGAGTTTTGAATCACCCTGTATATTCTGGTTCATTATTACTTCTCTATTCCTGACAGGTTTGCTTGTACTGCAGAGGTTAGGGTGTATTGGGTTGAGTTGTGGTAGAGTAAACCTGCGCCTATTCCTAATCACTTTTGTCGGTGATTGTGGGTTCGAATCCAGAACCTCTGTGCTTGTATATCATACTTTTTTCTCTCGATTGTATTGTATTTGCAATGTCTCAGTTTAATTGCAATCTATCTTTCACAAAAGAAAAATGGGTAATTTTTTTTCACACTCCCGCAGAGAGAGAGAGAGAGAAGCATTTTACCGACTAATTCCCGCAACTACAGTGTTAATGGTGGGAAAATTATTGTCTCAAAGACTTATAAAGGATTAAGAGCTAAATTAAGTGCCTTTTTTTCTCACTATTTTCATGCCTCTTTTAAACAAAAGAGTTAAGTGTTAATTATTTCCTAAATCGGCGAAGTTTCCAGTCAAGCATTCCCGTGTGATGCATTTTGATGTTGTACATGTCGCTTCAAACTCTTTACGTGAAATATTGAACCATCCGATTTAATATAAACGCATGTTCTGCGGAATTCGATCGCAATGTTTTGATTGTAATGAGGCCTATATGGGTGGCCCTAATGTATTTACGTTACGACCACGTTACGTTATTTACGTTAATGACAGTTACGCTTGTTTCATGTTATATTGGGGCTGCTGTCTGTTTTCTATATTTTGAAGTAAAAATGAAAAATGCCAGAATTTACATGTTATTTAAGTATTGAAGGTCTGCTGCTGTCTCATTGTCGTGATTTCGAGACTAAGCAACAACTGCCCCGTTCCACTCAAGAATTAGATGTTTGTCAGATGCTCTAATTTAATAATGTCCTTATTGGAATCGCAAGTGGTTTAACAAAAGGCATACGTGAAGAAAAACACTGATGATGTATAGCTCGTAATGACAGCGACCGATATATAAGGAGAGGGGCATAGGTGGAGATAGACTTGGAAGTCTGGGGGGGGCACGGTCATTATTCCTGGGGGCACGATGATGATGATGTCAATTAACATGTACATATATTTATATATTAGATCAGTCGTCTCCACCTTTGACGCGGGGGGGGGGGGGGGGCACGCAACCCCGTATCTCCGCCCATGGAGAGGGGGGATGGTTTAAGGGCCATGCGACATTTGCAACCGCAGTGGGGTTCCCCTCTGGGAGGGGCGTCACTCCATGAGTAAGGAAAAAAAAAGAAATGCACAACGAAAAAGTTGGAAAATTCAAAGTATTCATTTTTGTAAAAAGTTCGAAGTATGAATGTGTTGGAGGGGGGGGGGGGGCTAATTTGAGAAAACTAAGTTTCGATGCATATGAATGGCGTATACAAAACTGCGAGTTTTCTGTGGCATTTTAGTGGCGAGTCTTATACGGAGGAGGGACGTCGAAAATATATCTTGCATGAGCGAGAATTTTGTCTCGACCTTACTAAAGGTCGACAATCCATACTACCACCCACATTTACTTGCTGCCATTCTGTTGGCTTTCTATAGAACTCTCGAAGTAGTCTTGGAATGTTTTGCTACACCTTCGTACATAATACGCACGCGACGTTGCGCATCCTTGAACTAGTTCATGCGAACATTATTTTTGTATTTTTGAGTAAGAAATTTTCCGTACAAACGTTCGGAAACATAAAAAAGGTAAACGGATTCAAGGTGGACCATGAACTTTTAGTACACCGCCAATCGACTGCTTTTACAAGGGGACACCAGTATCGATTGGTGAGGGACAATGCAAGGTTATGGTGTCGCAGGGAATTTTTCTCCAATAGGGTTGTTAATGGATGGAATAGCTTGCCCCCGGAGGTAGTAAATTGTAACACAATTGACACGTTTAAGAAGAAATACGATAGACATGTTGGGGTGGATCGAGAAGCTATCCATTCTTAGAATAAGACAACCATAAGTATTCCTTATGGGCATTGTATAATATTTTATCATGTGTATATATTGTTTGTAATTTGTGTTAATTGCATTTTTAATTGGGTTGCTGTATTTTTGAAACATGTGACAACCATATTTTTATGGGCATCTTTTTATCAGCCACCTCGTTGGGCATTTTGCCTGTTGTGGCGTTGTATTTGTATTTGTATTTGTATTTGTAAGTCGTTAACTCATTATTTTAGAAGTTTCAATCATAGGAATAACACAATTCAATTTCCGAGAAATGTAAAAAAATGTGAAGGGGGTAAAATATATAAGGAGACGACAAAAAAGAAAAAAGCACGATAAGTAAATTGCATAAAGGGGGCTAATAACAGAATACAAGATAACAAGATTAATGTACGAAAAAAGAACAAAATGTCAGATTTCAATTACAGAAAACAAAAGGAAACCAATGGTTTGTAAGAATCGAATAAAAAGAGCATGTGATGAGAGTGTGTTTTAACTGAAAACAAAAAAAAAAACCGCTATCTTTTCAATGAAATGACGATAAAGATAACCGTCATACAAAAGCAAAATTAATCATTTTTTATCGATTAATTTCCACGGTGAAAAAAACTGAAAAAAACTTTCCATAAAAAAAACTGAAATATTGTCCGTCGTTAGTTCGAGTCCGTTCTCACAACGTTTCTCCTACACCTGTGGCTAAAATCTTCGAAAAAAAGTTGAATGTTTTCGTTTCATGATTTACTGTAAGCTTTTGTTTATTTATTGATTTACTCATAACAGGCACTGGCTCAGTTATAGTAATGAACGGAAATGAAATAATGAAAAAGAAAAGAAAAAAATTGTTGTTTTGCGTTGAATCACGTGGTGGGTACTTTCTCTCAAACTGAGCACAACTCAGGTCTATCCAGCACCTCCTAGAGAAAGAAGGCCTCTGCAGTGTTTGTCATAAACGTCATTCAGACTATACCTAGCACGTTTGCCGCATTTTGAAACACATTATCCTATATTCCGTTTCTTTTGGCGTAGAATCTTCCTGACTGGCTCACAAATACCGCATAGTGATTGGATGTGGAGCATAGAAATTTCCAATTCTTAGCCCCATCGTGTTTTTTACTCACAACGACGACACTGGCACGAGCAGGGAATTTTTTTTCCCTGAATATTCTCAGGGAAAATGGACTATTTACTGACGTTACAAGCAGACTGCGGGGGGCCTTCTATCTTTAGGAGGTGCTGGTCTATCGCCATGGGTAAATTACTACCTATTGAATTGTGCCGGAAGCGCGAGTATGCGTACCTAACAGTCTGAGTGCACATTTAGTGTTGCAACTGTTTTTCCAGTGCTGCCATCTATATTTCAGAAGTGAAGTATAATGACTGAATTTGCACTGTTTCTAGGCTTACTGCTGTCTGTGGCGAGACTTTCTAAAGGACAAATCGGCTCGCATTCGTGCCTTGAAGTTGGGAACCAAGGGAAACCAACTTCAGCCGGCCTCCACTGTGGCGACGGTGCGGTTCGAACCCGGGTCCTAACGATGCGAGTCCGTCACTATGACCACTCGACCACCGCAGCGGCTGTCTTAAGTACTGGCATAATGAAATTATTATCATCGAATTTGTCTATGGAGTAGCTTACCGACAATATCATTGTGTTTTATTTGCTTTACGAACCTTCCGAGATATAGTGTAAAACGGGGGGGGGGGGAAATGTGGTCTACAACCTTTCATTCACGGCAGATCAAATTGAAACTTCACACGGACCCCTTAAGCCACCAACTCCTGTAATTTAGTGGCATTTTAATAAAAGGAGCCAATGCGGCCCCGAGTTAAACATAGACAAAAATAATTGACGACTTTTATTTATTTTGAAATTATTTCTTTTATTAAGAATCAATTTTGTGATTGGTTGTGAAATAATTTTCTTCACTAATACTAAAAATATTTTTGATTAAAATAATTAATTCCGAGATTAATTTTAATCTGAAATCACTTAAATGATTCTTTAATTATTTATTTCGGTAATTCTGAAAAACAAAAATTATTTTCCTTCTGAATGACCGGTTGGTACTGGCAAAATGAAAATTGGTATCATCGGAATATCAATTAGTATCATCATATCTTTAAATCAGTTTTTTTCAATAATTACGCAATTATTGATTGTGAAATAATTTTCATCAGAAATTACGGAATTATTTCTCTAATTGTTATTTTAAGTTATTTTAAATAAGTTGTTTTTCTCACTAAATCTGAAATTGTTTGTTTTGAAAATTTCGAGAGTATATATCTTTCTATAATTCTGAGTTTTTTATGTATCCGGAACTATTTCTTCCGTTTATTTATTCTAGAATTAATCGTTTTTCAATGTTCTAAACCATTTTTTGAAAATGATCGACGGGCTATATCAAGAAGCTCCGGGGGCCAAAGAAGATCCCTTGCGTAAGCGAAGGTCCTAAAACGGTGCCCTGAGGAACGCCAGAAATATAAATGTAATAGGAAAATCTAATTCCAGCGATGATAATCTGTTGAGATCGACCAGTGAAATACTATTGAAACCATTGAAGATAGACGCTACTATTACGGGCGCGGTAGCCCGGTCGATACGATACTCGCCTAAAGTACCAAAGGATGTTTAGAGGTGTCGCGAGTTCGACACCCGGTTCGTCCTTGTCAGAAAACTTTCCTGACACAGGGGTACAACAAAAAACGGCGACTTAACCGCAGCAAAAAATTGCTACCGCTGGGAGTCCCCCATCGAGGGGTTAGCGCACCAACCTCTCGATGAGTATAAAAAAAACAAGCCTGCCGTTCGGAGTCGGCAAAAAATTGTAGGTCCCGGTCTAATTAGCCCTCGTGTGCAGAAAATGACCGTGGTGCGACAAAAATGATATAAAAATGATCACTACTATTACTACTAAACCAATCATGCACCCCAAGGTCTTAAGTTTCTGAAGAAGGATACTGAAGTTAACTATAAATGTATTATATCTATATTTCGGAACACGCTCAATATTAAAGATAGAATATAAAACATTACTTTCCGTCCTTTTTTGATATCGAAGGAATTTGTATGTCACCCGCATGTATTTAGTCCGAATATTATCGGTGCAAACAATCGATGAATCTGGCAACGATTTGACGTGGTCAATGAAGCACGTGGATGATATCTTATCGAATTGTGTGGGACGGATGTGTGAGGTCAGTCGACTCCCTCCCTTCAATTATTACATTAAACATTCCGGAGAGCGATAGACGTACAAGAATCGAGCGGAGCTTTGATTGTGGTGTTGTTTGCTCGAATCTTCAAAAGAGACAGCGCGATCGTAATTCCCACGAATTAATAATATACTTATCCGACCGAAACAAGATACTATGTACACAGATCTTACCATCTGCCTACATTACACCCACCTTTGTCCGATAGGAATATATTCATTACTTAGGATTGTTTTCCTTGGATTTCAACCATCGTCGGGTATTTTCCACGTGGTTCGAGATCATCTGAAATTTATATTTTGTTGAGCAAGAAAACCGAAGATATGGACTCGTGAGCGATAGAGTTTAGGGGCCGTTCAAGTATTACGTAAGCAAATTTTTAGCCATTTTTGACCCCCTCCCCCGCTTGTCAGCAAAAGTCAGCAAAACTCTGACCCCCTCCTCCCCTTGTCAGCAAAATTTCGTCATCAGCTCTGCCCCTCTGAATCCTAACGCATATTGGTGGGGGGTTCCGTTCACAATCCCGACAGACGAAATCCCGACAAGTCACAATCCCGACAGACGAAATCCCGACAGGTCAAAATCCCGACAGGGTCGAAATCCCGACAGGTCAAAATCCCGACAGGGTCGAAATCCCGACAGGTCAAAATCCCGACAGGGTCGAAATCCCGACACGGTCGAAATCCCGACACTGTCCAATTTAAAAATTCAATTTCGCCGTATAAGCCGCACTTCGTGATTTCTGTCGGGATTTGAATTTCTCGCGGTGAGGGGCGTGCGGGCGCCGATGAGAATGATAAATTGCGATCAAATAAATTTTTCAAATTTTAATTTCGCCGTATAAGCCGCACTTCGCGATTTCTGTCGGGATTTGAATTTCTCGCGATGAAGGGCGTTGGGGTGACGATGAGAATAATAAATTGCTATCAAATAAATTTTAAAATTTCAATTTCGCCGTATAAGCCGCACTTCGCGATTTCTGTCGGGATTTGAATTTCTTGTGGCAAGGGGCGTTGGGGTGACGATGAGAATGATAAATTGCTATCAAATAAATTTTCAAATTTCAATTTCGCCGTATAAGCCGCACTTCGTGATTTCTGTCGGGATTTGAATTTCTTGCGGCAAGGGGCGTTGGGGTGACGATGAGAATGATAAATTGCTATCAAATAAATTTTCAAATTTCAATTTCGCCGTATAAGCCGCACTTCGTGATTTCTGTCGGGATTTGAATTTCTTGCGGCAAGGGGCGTTGGGGTGACGATGAGAATGATAAATTGCGATGAAATAAATTTTCAAATTTTAATTTCGCCGTATAAGCCGCACTTCGTGATTCCAGAGGCCTGAGTTAGGTCCGACCGTTCATCGCATACAAGTTCCAAGGAAAAATTGATATTCTTTGCCTTTGTAGTCTAGTGGGCTCACCCAGAAAGCTCGAGAACGTGGGTTTGATTCCTAGCAAGAGCACAGGTGAATTTTTCCTTCCTAACTTCATCTCGCATCAGCCAACCGTTGAAACCTTCGTATAAATAGCGGAAAGTGATATAATCCTCGGAAAATACAGTGTGTGTGGCTCAAAACAAAAAAATCTAAATTTTTCTTTGATTTCCCGTCCTTTAACTTCCAATTTGAAAGTTGTTGCATTGTCTCTCCTGATGCCAACAGAAAAATTGCATGTTTCTCAGTGCAATATTCGCTAAGATATTTGAATTCGAAAACTGGAGAAAAGTTATGAAAAGACAGCAAAAACTAATCGACAACGCTCCTTCCCCAAATTTATGCTGTCCTTTCCACCTTTCCTTCGAATTTTGAATTCAAATATCTCGGCGAACATTGTACTTGTCAACTTAGATTTTTTTTTGTTGGTCTCAGGAGATACGGTGCAGTCACTTTATAATTAGAAGTTTTAAAAATTTATATTTTTTTATTTTGTTACACACTGTGTTTTCACTCTCAAAACTGGTACAGGGTAATTTTTGAACGCCTTTTGAGCATTTTTTCAAACTGAAATCATCTCTACCACGGATGGTTGAGAAGACAATGGCCGTACTAACTCTTAAAGGACACCCTGTATGCAACTACACTACCACACAATTTGCATACTCTCTTCAAAGCCTTAAGACCAACTTAGAGATAGAATTTTAAGAAATTTTTTTGGGAGTCTCAACAGTATAAAATAAAACTATTGACAGAATTTTATGTTTATAGCTTCGTAGTGAGAAGGGGGGGATTGGGGATCCGGTCCCTTCGAAATGAGAGAAAATGATTGAAATAAGGTAAAACATGGCCAAATATATTATTTGACCACCTTGTCCCCCCCCCCCCGCATGGAATTTCTAGATACGGGCCTGACCTTCAGTGGCTGCGGCTCGGCGATGAATCAGTGAATTAAGCTGTCAAGACATGTAATTTTATACATATGAATAAAAATATTTCTCTACTATTACATTGCTTTCGAAAACCTTGAAAATTTTAAATTAAGATCTTCATGAAACGGTCTAACTTTGTGCAATATCATTTGACATTTTAAGTCTATTTGAAACTTGAGCGAGAAAGAATTTCGAAAAATTCTCAAAGAAAATAATAAGGAACAGCAGTGTTTGTGGAGGATAGAAAAATCGATAAATGCCAGAAAAAGGCAACCCTGAATCCTTTGCTTTTCGCCAAGTTGGAAAAGTAAATGAATTTCCAAATTATTGATCTCCATTGATCATGGTATGCGCCACAAACCACTTGCAGCGACAAACGGAAATCCCGACAGAAATCGCGAAGTGCGGCTTATACGGCGAAATTAAAGTTAGAAAATTTATTTGATAGCAATTCATCATTCTCATCGTCGCCCCAACGCCCTTAATCGCGAGAAAGTCAAATCCCGACAGAAATCGCGAAGTGCGGCTTATACGGCGAAATTAAAATTTGAAAATTTTATTTGATCGCAATTCACTATTCTCATCGTCGCCCCAACGCCCCTCGCCGAGAGAAATTCAAATCCCGACAGAAATCACGACGTGCGGCTTATGCGACAAATTAAAATTTGAAAATTTTATTTGATCGCAATTCACTATTCTCATCGTCGCCCCAAGGCCCCTTGCCGCAAGAAATTCAAATCCCGACAGAAATCGCGAAGTGCGGCTTATACGGCGAAATTAAAATTTGAAAAATTTATTTCATCGCAATTTATCATTCTCATCGTCACCCCAAGGCCCCTTGCCGCAAGAAATTCAAATCCCGACAGAAATCGCGAAGTGCGGCTTATACGGCGAAATTAAAATTTGAAAATTTTATTTGATCGCAATTCACTATTCTCATCGTCGCCCCAACGCCCCTCGCCGAGAGAAATTCAAATCCCGACAGAAATCACGACGTGCGGCTTATGCGACAAAATTAAAATTTGAAAATTTTATTTGATCGCAATTCATCATTTTCATCGTCGCCCCAACGCCCTTAATCGCAAGAAAGTCAAATCCCGACAAAAATCGCGAAGTGCGGCTTATACGGCGAAATTAAAAATTGAAAATTTATTTGATAGCAATTTATCATTCTCATCGTCACCCCAACGCCCCTTGCCACAAGAAATTCAAATCCCGACAGAAATCGCGAAGTGCGGCTTATACGGCGAAATTAAAATTTGAAAAATTTATTTCATCGCAATTTATCATTCTCATCGTCACCCCAACGCCCCTTGCCGCAAGAAATTCAAATCCCGACAGAAATCGCGAAGTGCGGCTTATACGGCGAAATTAAAATTTGAAAAATTTATTTCATCGCAATTTATCATTCTCATCGTCACCCCAAGGCCCCTTGCCGCAAGAAATTCAAATCCCGACAGAAATCGCGAAGTGCGGCTTATACGGCGAAATTAAAATTTGAAAAATTTATTTCATCGCAATTTATCATTCTCATCGTCACCCCAACGCCCCTTGCCGCAAGAAATTCAAATCCCGACAGAAATCGCGAAGTGCGGCTTATACGGCGAAATTAAAATTTGAAAAATTTATTTCATCGCAATTTATCATTCTCATCGTCACCCCAACGCCCCTTGCCGCAAGAAATTCAAATCCCGACAGAAATCGCGAAGTGCGGCTTATACGGCGAAATTAAAATTTGAAAAATTTATTTCATCGCAATTTATCATTCTCATCGTCACCCCAACGCCCCTTGCCGCAAGAAATTCAAATCCCGACAAAAATCGCGAAGTGCGGCTTATACGGCGAAATTAAAATTTGAAAATTTATTTGATAGCAATTTATCATTCTCATCGTCACCCCAACGCCCTTCATCGCGAGAAATTCAAATCCCGACAAAAATCGCGAAGTGCGGCTTATACGGCGAAATTGAAATTTTAAAATTTATTTGATAGCAATTTATCATTCTCATCGTCACCCCAACGCCCCTTGCCGCAAGAAATTCAAATCCCGACAGAAATCGCGAAGTGCGGCTTATACGGCGAAATTAAAATTTGAAAAATTTATTTCATCGCAATTTATCATTCTCATCGTCACCCCAACGCCCCTTGCCGTAAGAAATTCAAATCCCGACAGAAATCGCGAAGTGCGGCTTATACGGCGAAATTAAAATTTAAAAAATTTATTTGATCGCAATTTATCATTCTCATCGTCACCCCAAGGCCCCTTGCCGCAAGAAATTCAAATCCCGACAGAAATCGCGAAGTGCGGCTTATACGGCGAAATTAAAATTTGAAAAATTTATTTCATCGCAATTTATCATTCTCATCGTCACCCCAAGGCCCTTGCCGCAAGAAATTCAAATCCCGACAGAAATCGCGAAGTGCGGCTTATACGGCGAAATTAAAATTTGAAAAATTTATTTCATCGCAATTTATCATTCTCATCGTCACCCCAACGCCCCTTGCCGCAAGAAATTCAAATCCCGACAGAAATCGCGAAGTGCGGCTTATACGGCGAAATTAAAATTTGAAAAATTTATTTCATCGCAATTTATCATTCTCATCGTCACCCCAACGCCCCTTGCCGCAAGAAATTCAAATCCCGACAGAAATCGCGAAGTGCGGCTTATACGGCGAAATTAAAATTTAAAAAATTTATTTGATCGCAATTTATCATTCTCATCGGCGCCCCAACGCCCCTTGCCGTAAGAAATTCAAATCCCGACAGAAATCGCGAAGTGCGGCGATTATACGGCGAAATTGAATTTTTAAATTCGACCGTGTCGGGATTTTGACCGTGTCGGGAATTTGACCCTGTCGGGATTTCGACTTTTCGGGATTTTGACCTGTCGGGATTTCGACCCTGTCGGGATTCTGACCGTGTCGGGATTTTGACTTGTCGGGATTTCGACCCTGTCGGGATTTTGACCTGTCGGGATTTCGTCTGTCGGGATTGTGACTTGTCGGGATTTCGTCTGTCGGGATTATGACCCACACCCATTGGTGGGATCAGAGACGTACACAGGGGGGCTCGTGCCCCCTCTCACGATCAAGAATTTATTTTTTTAATTGAAATTTCGGAAGAAAATACCTTTATATGTTATTATAATCAATTTCTGTTAATTTCAATGTTATCCGACTATTTATTAAAGGCTATGAACGCAAAATTTATCTTTAATAAATTTATTGCGAACTACCCTCTAAGCCCATACAATGATAAATCGCATAAAGGCCCTTGGTCCGCGAACCAAATATGCGGCCTGCCTTTCCGCAAACCTCATTTTGTAAAAATGAACTAAGCGGCACATTTTTACAGATCGCTTAAGTGAACAGTGGTATAATTCCAGAACACTTAAGCGATCCGTGCCACATTTAGAGTGACATGTGGCATAGTTTTAGAGCACTTCAGTGCGGTTCTACATCACTCAAGTTACAAGCGGCACATTCTCAGATTATTCAAGTGATCCGCGGCATATAATAACGGATCACTTGAGGGATGCGTGGCACAGTTCCAGAGCACTTAAGCGGCCCGGAAACATTTTCAGAGCACTTGAAGGATCCGAGAAACATTTAGAGATCATTAAAGTGGCTCTGTAGGGCACTTATCAATGGGGGGGGGGGTGTGTTACTTCAAGTGCCCACAAACTATCGAAAGGTTTCCTCGTTTTGCGCACCGAGTAAGATGCCATTAAAAATATTTCACATTTAATAAAGGGTGGTTGATGACGTAAGCATTATCCAAACACCCTCCCCCTTGTCATCAAAAGTCAGCAAATCGGAAAACCCCTCCGATGATGACGCAATACTTGAACGGCCCCCACACACACATTAACGGTCCTTCATTTTAACCCTTTTCTCTATTGTATAAATTTCACTGATCGGCATTATAACTGGCACAGCTGAAAGCTCTTTTTTTCCTTCAAATAATTACCTTTTGTATATACAGTGGAACTTCGGTTAACGAGCTTAATCCGTTGAGCCGACATGCTCGTTATGCGAATCAAACTTCCCTATAGGAAATAATGGAAGTTCCCATAATTTGTTCCACAATTATTCATTCGCATAAAAGGGATTATTAAAAATGGCTTCATCAACACAACACAATAGTAATATAATAAATAATACAATAAAATATATATGATATAATAACACCATAAACAAGCATGAAAAAATACGATAATGTTTACATGTTAACTTACTCTATAAACTACGAGAGAGAGGAGGACCAGCGTTTTGGACGACTTAGGGACCCAATTTTTTCTGCAAACTTATTATCTTTGTCCGAAGAACGTATCTAATGACATTTGCTGTTGCCTCCTTTATAGGATTTCTCAAAAATGGGGAATGTGCATTTTCCTTGGACAGATTAATTACCCTCACATTGCTACAGCTTTATTTGGTTGGTTCTTTTCTACAGAAGTTCGCACAGATTCGCGCATTTTACACATCTCTCTCATCTTATTTGAAGTGAGACACTTTTCTCTTCCTCAGAAAACATACCCTCCATAAGATCTTGCTGTTGCAGGCAATGGAGGTCCATCAATTTGTCTGTAGTCACCTCCTGGCCAAGAAGAACTTATAAAAAAAAATCAAACAAGAAACCTCCAAGCGCTCATACGCGTGGTTACAATGCAGCATCTACTTTCGTATCGTAACCGGTCAAGCCCGTACACGGGTGTTAATTTTTCGAGTAAAGCACGCTGACTGTAGACTGTACGGGAGAATATTACCCACAATTCCACAGTTCGTGTGTGGACGAAAGCGTAAAACCATCAGCTGAGTTGTGATAACGTGACAATAAATAAACAAACCTCAAAAATGTTTGCTCGTAACACGAATCATCACTCGTTAATCGAATCAAAATTTTTTCAAATTTTTTTCTCGTTATGCGAATTGCTCGTTGACCGAAGTTCCACTATATATATATATATATATACACAAATTTGAACTTGTATAGAAACTTGTATATACAGTCGAATCCCGTTATAACTAACTCCAAGAGACCGGAGAAATCACTTCGTTATAATGAAATTTCGTTATAAAGGAATTCCAGGTTTTTGCGTTGTTCCTATGTAAACTTACCCGAGGAATTAGAAAAGTGTTCGTTAAAACGAGATTTTCTCGCTATAACGGTATTCGTTAAAACGGGATTCGACTGTATATACATAAGTTTCTGGCCCACAAGCAACAGAAATGCTGCATATCTGACTGAAAAGGTTGCGCGCACTCCTACTTAAAAATAATATAGCATTCATATTTTAATTCAAGAAGGTAAGGACATTGGTCAGTATAAAAAAAATATCATGTTATACATTTGAAGTCGTATAAACGAGTATATATCTCCGATCACTCAATCCCGAAGAGAGAAATCGAACCCAGGTGTTCGCATCGAATCGATTCATATGAAACGTCTCTCACAGGAACTATTTCTTTCTTTTCTTTTTAATACTGATATTGATCGTTTAAAAAAAAAAAAAGAAGCGTTTTTCTCTTATGGTCTAAATATCGATTGAACGTGTTCTAATGGAGTCTGAAAAAGTCTTTTCTCTTCCACTCGAGTTTTTAGCCTTTTATGCAAAAAACGGGTCTTTTTGAGGGAACACAAATTGGATTCCGTACATCGTTCGATCCCAGTTTCCGATCCAATTTTTATCTTCCCGATAAGAACACTAAGCGCTGCTATGAGAATGCATTTATACCATTGCAAAGATACGGGAATTTGAATTTTTTGATGATACGCTGTATTTAAAATTTTTTTTTTGTTTTTTGTTTGCCACGTTTTAGAGCAGAAATGCACAATCTTCGTCCCGCGAAAGGTGTTCTTAGATGACCATATCTCCTCTATAAAAATACGGGAAATCGATCCATACGTGACATCGCAAATTATCACTAAAAACACAGTCAAAAGCACGTAAAAATGCCAATTACAGACAATAAAATTGCCGAAAAGAAATAAAGTTGTCATTTTTGGACAAAAATAATTTTCAAGGAAACAGTTATTTTCCGGATATTATGCTGAGGTGAGCTCGGAAAGAAAAGTCATCACGTCTCCGCCGGGACTCGAACCCAGGCCCTCTTGCATACCGGGCAAGCATGCTACCATCTACACCACTGGAGACACATGAGCTCACCTCAGCATAATATCCGGAAAATAACTGTTTCCTTGATATCTCTGGCTGAGAAAAAAGCCATCTATATCTCTCTAAAAATAATTTTGTCAAAGGGATGCGAAGTTGCTATTTATAGGCATAAAGGATTATCAAAAACAAGTAAAGTTGCCATTTATAAGCAAAAAAAAAATTGTCGAAGTCAAGTAAAGTTAATAATTATAGCCATGAAAATTGCGGAAAAAAACGCAGATGACGAGAAATCAGGGCTACTGCGAGTAACAATGGATTAAGATGTTGTTCCCCCAAAAGACGTATTGCTATGATTAATATCATTACATATGATCATTATCATTACATATTCATTATATGAATTATAATTATGTATATGCCTATAATTAGCTATAATAGAGTCATAATTATCCAGTTGTAGATTATTTTCACCTTGAAATTTGCGATCAGATTTTTTTTCTTCTAATTATAACTTAGTTTGAATCACGAAGAAGATTGATATACAGGGTGCATAGGTAACAAGGAGAATGGTATTTTGAACCGTTGATCCTAGACGCCTACTTCCAATTAAAAAAAAATACCTAAATAACTTATGCCATTTGTGTTGCAAGGGATTGTATTGTTGTTAAAATAGAAATGTTAACTTTCTATACGTGCACCCTGTGCTCAAGAACTCAATTACGAAGTCGTTGCCCTGTCATCTTACCCGCATTTAACGCTGTTTTTTCCCAACTTTCCTTTTCGAATTCGAATATCGCTGTGAATATTGCCCTTAGAACCGGGGAATTTCTTTTGTTGGCATCAGGAGAAACTGGGCAACAATGAAATGTTGTGCGTTATACTAAGAGTTAATATTTTGATTTTAATAACAATACAAAAAACTTCCTTTGCAACATGAATGACTTATCCGAGCACTACACGTTATTTGGATACTTTTTCCTAATTGCAAGTATGCCTCAGGGATCAACGGTTCACTAGTAAAATGCTATACGCCCTGTTACCTATGCATCCCGTATATCTGGAAAATAATGTTACTTCAATGCATTTATTTTTATGGGCGATTTTTGAGGTTTGTCAAGCGTCTGCAATAATGCCCTATATAAGCAATACCATTCGATACAGATTTTTTTGAAATGATTTTTCCGCCTTTCAATACATGCCATTGAAGAATATTAAGTTAATTTAAGTTAACTATGAAAAAAATTATCAGATCGAAAAAAAAAAAAAAAATCGAGCATTTAAGGGGTTAAAGTTGTTTTGAAAATTTTTCTTATGCTTTCATTAAGACGTTTCTTGAGTTTCATAATTTTCTGAGAGATAGTTAAAGCTTTAATTATAGGTACCTGTACTTTTTCTTATCATAATCTTTTCGTGTGATACTGGTTTCTAAAACCACCGTAAGTATAGATTGCATCTATTTATACAGGAGAGATGTTTGTGTTTGTTTGGCTTCCTTCTAATAGTTTAATAACTATCAAGGATTATCCGAGGATGATGTATGTCTCTCTCCGCTATCCATACAAAAGGGCAGTTGAATTTTCTCTCTTACCAAAATATATCTTCGCATCAGCCAACTGTCAAAAAACATTTATAAAAAGGATTACACGTGAAACTAAAAAACTTTGAAATTTATTGTCTAGACGATTGACAAAGAACAATTTTCTTTCTTTTCATTCCATTCTTTTGATAAGATCCGCGGTAAACAAGCGTGTCAATTGTTTCCTTGGGGGACAAAGTCATCAAGAGACGGATGCCCAGCCGCAGACAAACAATATTTGTCATTAGTCGTTTGTGTGATCAACCAATCAACTTTTCTCTCTCTGAAAAGATTAGATAGAGAAAGAGAAGCTTAATAAAGAAGATGAAAGTGAAATTCTTCCGGGGCCCTCTCTCAGCTCATCCTTTTTCGCGTATTAGGGTTGTCTTTAGCAGCAAGTTTCTAGTTCATTGAGCCAGTCCAGAGAGGAGAAAGACAACGGTCTTCGTCGGGTTTTGTGAAAATCCATTTATTTCCGTCGAGCTTTACTTCGAACAGAACTTTAAGAACTTTTTCGCAGCTTTGGCCAATCGCTCGGCTGATTTTCCTCTGTGTGTGTGTGAGAGAGCGGTATGCGTGCGTGGGACACACACACACAGAGAATCGATTTTCTGGTTGTACCCTTTTGCCTGAAGCAATGATTTCAAGCCGATCAATAGTCCTTGAATTGAGCTTGAAGGGCGTAAGAAAACTCCAACGTGGGAGGGGGGGGGGGGAGGAAAGAAAAGACGGAGAGTGTAGAAGTTGAACTTTGTCCTGCTGGGAATCTTCTTTCAAGTTCCCCTCTTTTCTCGAGCCGTTGTCCACTGAATTCTGATCAAATCTCGATGCACTGACCGAAGGAAGTTTCAGCAGCAACCGAAAACCAAAACCGAAACACGTACTTATTATCGTTTGTTTTTTTTTTACGCTTACACCGGTGATCAGAATAAAATTTTATTTCAAAAAACTCGCTGTTTTCGTAACAGGGTTATAGAATATATAAGGGCTGTTTCATGACGTTTCAGAGACGGTGCAAGTTGACGTCATGCGTTACTTCATTGGGCAAACAGAACCGAGTCCGCACACTTTACTACCTTGTTAGTTACCTCAGTTTGCAATCGCTGCGCACTGCCCATTTTCCTGAATTATTTTCGAAATTATCTTTTCGATTATCGTAACTAGTATTTGTATATGTATTTTGGCTTGCTTCGTTCAGCCATTTAAACATTTTAAAGTAAGAAATTTAGCCTTTGCTTATGAGGTAACTTCCACCGAAAATATTTTTCTTGGATAATCTGTTCTAATTTCAGAATCATGTACGCAGTTAATTTTCATTGAGTTGATATTGAAAGCCATCTCGAGACAAATAATTTCAATCATCTTTTGAACTTTTTAATAATTTTTGATAATATTTTATGTTTTATTTGAATTTGGTGTAGCTTTTAGAAGCCTTGAACTTCGTTATTCGAAGCAATATATATAAAAAAAAATCAATCCTATTAGTGTTTGAAGTTATGATTACCATTTATTATCATTTTGAATGCTAATACCAAAAAAAAAGACATTATTACTTACTAACTATTTTTTTTCCTGGACTTAATCCATTTCAAGGAAACATTTATTTTCTGGATATCATGTTGAGGTGAACTCGGAAAAAAAGTCTCCTTTTCCCCACCGGGACTCAAACCGAGGGCCTCTTGCACACCGGGCAAGCATTCTAGCATCTACACCACTGGAGATACGACCCTGCCTTCCTTCTTTCACGCATTATGGCGTGAGGCGCTGAAGTAGAGACTAGTAGCCTCTCTTAACTTCAGGAAATGGCCCGCAAGTGGGACGGTTTAGAGAGAGATAGATGGCTTTTTCTCATCCCAAGATATCAAGGAAACATTTATTTTCTGGGTATTATGCTATGAGGGGAATCCATTTCTTTTCTCATTTAGATTATAAAAATATTATAAAAACATCACACGCGCATACCCATGCAGAGGCGTAAGCAAGAGCAGGGTGGGGTTGGGGGAGGTGACAGGCCCATTCAACTAAAAATCAGAAAAAAATTACTTTTTTTACGAAATATTAATATGTTGAAAGAGAAAATAGCCTGTATATGCTATTTCAACCAATTTCTGATAATTCAAATGCTTTTTGAAGGGTGGTAACCAAAATTTCTCAGGAAGAAAATTTTTATGCCTCCCCCCAAGCGTTTTGTGCCCCCTCCAAAGGTTAATTCTGTGCCCTCCCGTAATACTAAAACAACACCTTAAACGAGACATGACTCACTTAAAACAGTAAAATAAGCAACTAAAAAATATATAAAAAAACCACTTCAATTCATCACGTTTCGTGTGCTGATATCGTCTACTAAAAAAAAAAAAATTGTTCAATCAGTGACGTCACACAGTAGCTCAGAGACCACGCCCACTGAGCCAAGGCGGCAAGCGCGACTTCAAAGGTATAAAACAGCCCTTACTATATAGCTAAGGTTCGTTAGCGGGAACGAAATAAAAGTACACGGTGTCTGTAATTAGAAAATTTCTGTTTTCAAGAGGTTTTTTTACAGTCCCAATTATTCATCAAAAAAGTTATGAAATTTTAGAAATGGCTCGATAGAGGGATGAAACTTAGGGGGGGGGGTGTTTCTTCAAATTTCTCTCTTAAAAACGTCCACACAATCCACTCCCGAACCCCAGAAAAGTAAATAATGTGATTTTCGGTCTGAAAAAGCTGAATCCATTGTTATTTCATGTCTCTAACCAATTTCTTAAACATCGAACTAATTTCATTGGAGAGAAATAATCAACAGGAAGAAGGGTGCAAAAAAGTTGACGTGATTGCAGTCACCTACTTTTATTTTTTAATGCATCCCATTTGACCATTTTTTTCGCACTACTGTGATTTTCTGCACACGAAGGCTAATTAGACCAGGACCTAAAATTTATTGCCGATTCCGAATGGCAGCCTTTTTGATATTCTTGGTTCTTTCTTTATACACCAACCGCTTCTTTGGCGACAAAACTTTTTTGGAGTGGACGTTAACTCACATTGGCAGCTCAAAACTTTAACCGACTAAGCTACGCGGGCACTGGGCAAAATATGTGTCACATTTGACTGCGCGTTGTTATAGTGCCGTTGAGCAAGGTACTTTCAATATGGATGATTTACGAAAACGAGGAGCACTCATCTCTCAATTTCGACATGGCAGGTTGGTGACATTTCTCGTTGCACCAGACTGTGGCACTTCTTTAAACAGAATCACTAATATTCTTGCTAAGGAAGGTATCTCACGTACAGTAGCGTCAGAGCTGGGGGGTGCTGTAGGTGCTCGGGCGCCAGCGGTAATTTGTGGCACGAGTCCGTGCAACCTAGAATTCATTCAGAAATCAAAATTTCCTATATAAAGCTCAAGACGAGCACCCACAGGTTCGAAACGTATCCGACGCCCCTGCTCACGTAAAAAGAATAAATGTATCACACATCTATTTTTGTCTGTAAAATTTTTTTTTCAAACTATAATATTGAATGGAATAATTTGCAGAAGAAACTGCAGTTTCCAATGCATTGCATCCAGCTGAGAATGCAATCAGTGGAAAGCTTATGAAGAATGGCGGAGGAAGTTTTCGGTAACAACTAAATTGAACAACCAAATTGCCCGTGTTATACACATCATATTACTTATAGGGTATACGTACGGCTTATACGCCGTAGTGGTGCCCAGGTGCGGCCATCGAATCTGCAGCTGACCATTATGTTGGCACTCGGTCAGAGACAAATTGGCCACCACTGTCTGAAATTGAAAATTTCAAATTCACCACGAAACTGAAAGGTTAGGAAAAGTTGGAAAAAAATGTCTGTGCATGGAATAAGGGAGTCGCGTGTTCTCGAATCGAAGTAAGGGATTATTTCGTGAGCACCACGAGATCCTAATTATTTGTGTATACGTTTTCTTTAGTCGAAAGTCTTTTTTTTTTGTTTTGTTTTAAACTCCAGCATTAATCCGTGTCTTTTAGCGGAGAGTTTTGTCCCGATTTTCAATATAATAGGCCATCCTAATTGCGCAATTTTGACGATACGTTCGTTTTTAACGAGGGCAGGAAGGAATTCTGGTCCAGCATCAAGATAATAAATACATGTCATCCACGAGAGGTAGAGAGAGAGAGAGAGTAAGACCTTTGCCGCTGCCGCTTTTGTGAAGAACATTCACATTCTCATGAATAATAATTTGGATGGGAAATATCTCTCTCGAGACGACGATGCCATTTTGATGGTGCTTCCGTTATTGTTAAGCCGGCTCGCTCCGGGATAGTAATTTGATGTACCCCCGGATAGAATAATCCTCGGCATGCTTAAGTTAGTAGCAGTAATTGCGTATTGATCGTACGGAGGAACGTCAAACGGATTCCTCAGAAAATGGCTTCTTAAGGAGATTTTTGTTGCTTCCTTTTGTCCGTTAGACAGTAAATGACCGGCGTCGTCGTCGTCTTCATTTATGACTAGCGTTTTGGCCTGCAGAACATGCACCAAAACAACATTGTTTTTATGTCCGTGAACATATGTTGGAGCATCAAGGACCTTTAAAGGAAAAAAAGTGGCTAGTGGTTGACAAATGGAGTGTGACGACCAAAAAGAGTTGTCAGAAAAAAAAAAAATCTGATTCTCAATGAATATTAACGCTATATGCGTCGATTCTGAACTCTGCGAACTACAAATTTCCATCAAAATTAGGAAATCAGTATCGGCAATGGGTAGACAGGATTATATGTACGGGATTCATAGGAGTACGGGGCATATTCATTACGTAGGGAGTCTCATATTCATGAATTATGGGTGTCCTCACTTCCAAACTTTCCAAGCATTGTGTGATGTAAAGCTATGTGTGTGCAACATTATGCAATGTTATGTCTGTGTTACCCCAGGTGATGCGAGCCGATCTCCCAGAAGAAAAGCCTCGCCACAGAGAGCAGAAGACCTGCAACGGTACAAATATTCAATCATTAAACTTCAGTCATAGTTCGAAAACTAGATGGCAGCTAGATTAATGTTTGTTACTCGGGCCGTATGCGGTTTGCTTTGTTCATTTTCCCTTTTCAAGTTCCTTTTTGGAGGCACTGGCAAACGCCATGCTTCTGTGTTTTACCATCTGTACATGCGACTGTACATCCAGCGACTGTACATGCTCGACCTATGGTCCGTGGGCCAAATGTAACCCTCGGAGTCATCTGATGCGACCCGTGACCTCATACCTAATTTTACAAAACTGAAATACAAGTGACACATTCCCAGATCACTAGCACGAACGGCTCTAGAGTGGTGACGTGAATCTCTTACCGACAAAAGGTGGATCATCGTGATCCATTGACTGGTTGCAAGTCTCTCAACTGCCGTCCTTTTTACCGTTACTCATGAGCTCAGAAAATCACTCGAGTACAAGTTCGAGCACGCGCACATTGTTTAGACTGTACATGCTCGACCTATGGTCCGTGGGCCAAATGTAACCCTCGGAGTCATCTGATGCGACCCGTGACCTCATACCTAATTTTACAAAACTGAAATACAAGTGACACATTCCCAGATCACTCAAGTGTACTGCCACACGTTTCCAGATCATTTGAGTAACCAGACCAGCGGCATATTCACAGATCACTTAGGGCCTCCTTACACGGGGGATACCAAAGTCTGGCAACTGATAGAAGACTCCGTATTTGGAGGATCGAACACTTATTTCCATGGAGCTCCTCATATTGGCGACGAAATATCCTACTCGACAGAGTTACTGGTGACATTGCGTGCTAGTCAAACGCAACTAAAATAACGCGACTCTTGCAATATTTCTTCATATTTTCATCGATCAAGGTTGCACGAGGGATGCCCGGCACTGAATTCTGTAACAAGATAAACAGTATTTTATACAGAAATGCTCTCTGATGTAACCCTAACCGCAAATCCCTCTCGAATGGAATGCGTGTAATGTAAATATAGGTCACGCACACACGTGCGTGTGGGAGTATATGGGAAAACTCCATACCCCCCCCCCCTTCAAAATAAGGAGTTATATTTTTCTCTCGGTATGGTAGCAACATAGACAGCTCTTTAAAAAAGGAAATAAAGCTTATAGAACTGCAACTCTCAAAATATTGGATAGATTACAACATGGATTTCACACACTTACCTTAATTAAGGATTATTAGCAGTCACACACTCACCAGGGCTGATTTATTAATTCCAGGTACCAATTCCGTAGAGTGCAAGAAATCAGATTCCCGTTGACCGTAACGAATAGTGTACGATGAATGCTATTTTCAATGTACGGATGTACCCATGATTTTCTTTTCCTCATTTATCCTTTTTTTTACGGAAATAATAGTACAGGGGCTGTTCAAGTATTGCGTCATCATCGTTAGGGGGGTTTCCGATTTGCTGACTTTTGATGAAAGGGGGGGGGGTTTGGATAATGCTTACGTCATCAACCAACCACCTTTTACGACATTATAAAATATTTTTAATGGCATCTTACTCGGTGCGCCAAAAACGAGAAAAACCTTTCGATAGTTTGTGGGCACTTGAAGTAACATCCCCCTATTGATAAGTGCCCTACAGAGCCACTTTAGTGATCTCAATGTTTCGCGGATCCAAGTGATCTGGAAATGTGTCCGGGCCGCTTAAGTGCTCTGGAAATATGTTCGAGCCGCTTAAGTGCTCTGGAACTGCGCCACGCATCACTTAAATAATCTGAGAATGTGCCGCGGGTAATTTAAGTGATGTAGAATCGCACTGGCGCCACTTAAGTACTCTAAAACTACGTCACACGTCACTGAAGGGATCTGAAAATATGCCACGGGCCGCTTAAATGTTCTGGAAATGTACCACGGGACACTTAAGCGATCTGTAAATGTGCCGTTTAGTTCATTTTTACAAAATTAGGTTTGAAGAGGGCAGGCCGCATCAAGTAACCTCCAGGACCATATTTGGTCCGCGGGCCAAGGAACTTTATGTGATTTATCATTATATGGCTGAGAGGGTGGGTCGCAATGAATTTATTAAAGATAAATTTTGAGTTCATACCCTACAAATAGCATTGAAATTAACAGAAATTGATTATAATAACAATAAAGGTATTTTCTTCCAAAATTTAATTTAAAAAAAAAATATTTTTTTTTGCATTAAAAAAAATAAATTTTTGATCGTGGGAAGGGGCACGAGAGAGCCCCCTATGTGCCCCCCCCGTGTACGTTTCCGATCCCACCAATATGCGTTAGGTGGCAGAGGGACAGAGCTGATGACGAAATTTTGCTGACAATGGGGGGGGGGGGGGGCTCAAAAATGGCTAAAAATTTGCTTACGTAATACTTGAACGGCCCCACAGGAGAGAAAAAAAAAAAGATAATCATTTATAATTATAATGAAATATCAACTTCATCGCTGCTAGAATCGCTAAAAATTTCGTTTTTTTTTCTACCCCGGTTCATAATGCACAGGAAAATAAGGACGTGAACAACTGCGTCGTTTTTACTCATTTTTCCGGGCTTTGAGATTTTCTTTTTTAGCAACACCGTGTGGGGAGAACGTGAAACTCGACTCTCCAGTCGGGAATACTGGAGTTCTATCTGAGTATTTCAGTGTGAGAAGGCCCTTAAATGACTCACGGCACTGTTCTAAGCATTTTAAGTGGCCCGCGGTACTTTCCAGATCACTGAAGTGGCCCGTGGTGCAGTTTCACATCACTTAAGTGGCCCATGGTGCAGTTTCATATCACTTAAGTGGCCCGCGGTACTTTCCAGATCACTGAAGTGGCCCGTGGTGCAGTTTCACATCACTTAAGTGGCCCATGGTGCAGTTTCATATCACTTAAGTGGCCCGCGGTACTTTCCAGATCACTGAAGTGGCCCGTGGTGCAGTTTCACATCACTTAAGTGGCCCATGGTGCAGTTTCATATCACTTAAGTGGCCCGCGGTACTTTCCAGATCACTGAAGTGGCCCGTGGTGCAGTTTCACATCACTTAAGTGGCCCATGGTGCAGTTTCACATCACTTAAGTGGCCCGCGGCACGTTTTAGATCACTAGAAGGACCAGAGGCATATTCACAGATGACTTGAATGACCCACGGCGCATTTCCAGATCACTTTAGTTAACTTTGGTGCAGTTCCACATCTTTTTGGTGGCTCGCGGCATGTTCCCAGATAACCTGACTACTACTTCACCGCACACCAACTCTGGTCATATATCGCTATACAGCAATTTCCAACCAGTGGAGTTGGGTGGGAAATAAAGGCTCCATCCATCGATGGTCGCCCTAGGTTCGGTAGGTAAAGAACTTGCTTCTGATATTCTATGCCCGGATTCGAACCCATAGACCTTGATGGTAACCTTCATAGTGGAAGACGAGCATCTTTACCACTGCGCCACTCGGGTGCTAGATAACCTGACTGTCCTGCGGCATATTTACAGACATCTAGAGTGAACCGTGGCACAGCCACAGATCACTTAAGTGACCAACGGCATTATTGCTGAGCAATCAAGCGGCTCGCGGCATATTTCCGGATCACAGAAGTGTCACGCGCGTGGCACGTTTTACAAAGCACTTGAGCTTGAATGCTCAATTGACTACCGCAGAATGTCCTTAATTAAGCAGGTTGCACTCGAGAAAACCACGGAAGAAAAGACGTTTAAAATTGTCAATATTATAAATGTTTCCTTTGTTTCTGTTTCTCAACTACTTTCTGTATTGCATTTCGATTAAAAAATGCAGAATTTCCTTATGATATGGCAATAAAGTTTCGTTATTCGGACGAAGTTGTGATGTTTGCCGTAGGAATATACGACGAAAAGTAAACATTACTGTTGGCTTTGAATATTTGGCGAGATTACACAACGCGCCTCGCAAAATGGGACAGTTTTATTAAAGGATTCGAGGTCTCCGCCGGTGATCTCCATTTGATCGTCTTTTCTGGAAGTCTGCAAATAGTCAACAAGAAACGGGTCTCCGGTTTAAAATATGGGTGAAGAATATTCTCTCTCTCTCTCGCTCCAGTATGTGTACGTGAAACATGCCAACGATGTATTGCATCGGCTATATATTCGAGAAGCTAAACCAATCAAGTTTTGGTGTCAATTGCAACTGTTCTGCATTAATTACTAGTAAAATATATTTCACTGTATCAATAATCACATATTACAATAAAATTTTGTCCTGCAACGCATGGGCAATGTTAAGCACAAATTTTAACGGTATTTGGTGAGAATTGGCAGATTTCATCACATTGAAATCTGATCACCATAATTTCATTGTTATTTTGAAACCGCGTGACTTGGCGGAAATATGATGAATTGCTTTAGGGAAATTAATTACAGGATATAGCATGACCTGTCAAAACGCAAATTCTTGTGGCAGACGCCCCGTTTCAAGAGAACTGCTCCCTAAACACGATCATACAGCAGACGTAGGGGATTCAATTCAGAGGAAACCTCCTCAGCACCTCCTAGAGATAGAAGGCCTCCGCACTCAGCTTGTGACGTCAGTAAGTAGTCCATTTTCCCTCAGAATATCCAGGGGAAAAAATTCCCTGCTCGTGCCAGTCACAGCTCATCGTTGTGAATAAAAAAAAACGATCGGGCTCAGAATTGGCGATTCATTCTTGTGTGCGGGTTCTTTGCATGGTTGTCTCACCATCGTGGGCCACCGAACAAAAGGGATGTTGTGGGGCCCTACGCTTAGCTCGAAGTAATCGAAAAAACTTACATATATACAGATACTTACACCTCAAAATCATAGCACTGGATTTCATCATGAAGAGCCCCTATAGCCCCGTTTACATGTGCAATAAAATATCCCGGGAAGTAACCCATAACAGGGATTTTCGCTACAACCCGTTTACATGGCGTTTAGTTTATGCCGGTATTCGCCCTCTTTTTTCCGGAAGTCGTCACTGGTTACGTGGGTTGAACGGAAGTGGTTGGTTCAAGATGGCTGACGAAAGACCTTACAGTAGTTTTCTCGGCGAAAAGGATTATGGGAGGGGAGGTCGGAGTCATCCATCATTATTTCGCAACAAAGATGGAACTCTTTTGACGGATCTTCGTCCCTCCTTTTTTTCCCCCGAGGAAAAAAGGTGCCATGCAGGTAATAATCACCAAAGTTACCCCTCCCAATCTTGCACATGTAAACGGGGCTTCTGAGGCCCTGGGCCATGCCATCATGGGTTACCAGTTCCGCTGGATTCGGAAGGTAGTACATTTTTCTCATATATTTCCCTTGAAAGGTTTATTTCTTCACATCCATATGTGTCTCCCCCCCCCCCCCCCCAACAACTTTTCGTCGCTCCCTTTTATCTGATTTTTAACTTCTGGCCCCTTAAGAATGTCCCGGTACTTCAGGGAAGAGAGGGCATATGGGCCCCAAGTTGAGAACCTGGAACTAGACCACAACCCCAAACCGTATCGAGTATTGCTTTCTTTCTTCGCCGGAGTTTTAAGACTATTATTTGCCAGTATTAGGTTTTGTTTTCTTTCTCGAGCTTTGATGACGATGTCACGAGACTTTCCAAATTTGCTTTCTGGTTAATCGAACACAGCCTCGGTCTATCCCCATTATGAGCACTCACACAATCACAATTTATCACAGTTTTCTCATCTCCCATTGAAAAAATTCTCTAAATTCTCTCCACAGACAGCAGTAAGAATACAACATTAAAAAAAACCACGCAAAATAACCTGCCGAGTTGTTTGCTTCCGAGCTTGGAAACACTTCTTGAACACGTAACAGGCATTTCTCAGAAAGAAACTTCACGTTAGGTACAGGAAACATACACGGCACATTTCATCATGCCCCGAATCGTTAGAAATTCCTCAGAGGATCATTTACGAGGTGCGTGTGCGGTTTAGTAACATTATTACAGTGTGCAGGAACTAGCACATCCACAGTGTGCCAGACCCTGCAACCTTCCATCTTTCCTACATCACCAAGTTCATCAATATTTCAAACCATCTTACAGATTCGTTTCCGGTGTATGATGTTCATCCTATCCTTATCCCTTTGACAAGCAGCTTTTGTCACGTTCAATCAGTGCCATACTCGAATCAAACTAACGCACTTTCAACGAACACCTGTGTACAGTATTACATTCATGTGTACGGCATAACTTTATCTCTCTCTCCTAGTCACGACAGTAATGGATATTCCCGTTAGCTTTTAGCTCTTCTCTCTCCACTGAGCTGAGTCAGCGGATACGGAATCAATCTCTTGAGCTTCTGTTTCCCTCGAAATCGGTTATCTCTCGAGTTGTATTCGAATATGATTTCAACATCGTCCATTTTATAGATATCCCAGGAAAGGATCTATAAAAAAAATTCCAGTGTAAATTCAAGTCAGACAAAAAATATGCACTTATTACTGTACTTTAAAGCGATAGTTCAGTAAAAAATGAAATCATTTGAACGAGTCGATCGCTTCGATAACTATTTCATTACTCGGTTTCATAATTATGTTCGAATAATTTCTGACAGTATATTTCAACATTACAACTCTTTATTAAATAATCGCTTGAAAATGTTTTTAACAAAAAAAGAAAGGGATGGTTGCCTACATTCGACACAGTTATGAGTGATTGGGCAATGGCCACCAGCATGAATATGTCTTTTACACCCCATTATAGTGCCGTACGACTGGTTATCCGATCCCTAATGACACTTATTCACGCAAATAAGGTGCTGGAGGCCGAATATGGCCGCTCGAAACCCAGTTAAGTTTTTTTTTTTTTTGGGGGGGGGGGGTCAACTTCTAAAGCAACAAATTTTGTTGCAGAATATACAGGAATGCAGAAAACTACAAAAATTAAGCGAAAAAAGACAGTTCAAATCAAATCAAATTTCATTAACGTTAGAACCAAGAATAAAATATAAACATGTGAATAAAAAGCAAACCAAGGAGATCAAAGATCCTACACTGGTCGTAACAATGAAATATGACTATGGTTATTACAATGATTTTCAATGCAAACTGAAAATTTTTATTAATGAAGCTTCGTTAAATACAATATATAAATAAATATATATTTATTTATTCACACATTTAACAGTTTTTACATAAGGAAAAGTTATAACACAACAAATGTAAGTAAATAACATTTATATTGATAAATAAAGCATAAAAAATAGAGTAAATGAAAATAAAAAAATCTCTAGAGGAAAAGAAACATAAAAAATAGAATAGAGGAAAAAGAATACAGTGCAATTTAAGGAATTATAATACAGGGCTATTCAGAATTTATGAAGAAAAAGAAACGATTTCAGAAATAATTGTTTTTAAAGAATTAAGAGAGGAAATAACTATTTCAGAATTAATGGAAAAAAAACAATTTCAGAATTGATGAAAATTCACAATTCATGACAAGCAATTTTAGAATCGTGTTTAAAGGTCAGAAATAATGCAAAAAACCAATTTCAGAATTGTAAATAATTGAAAACTCCAAAATAATGAAACATTCGGAATTAATAAAAACTCGGAAACAATTGAAGTTAAGAATAAGTAAATTAATACAGAATTATATATTGGAAATTCTCTTAGAATTACTTCTGATTTTTTTTAGCCTTTAAAAATTGACGAGACTGAATTGTTTTTGGAGGGATCCCCGCTTGTGTGACCCGGGTTCCATTGGCCCACCCGTTAATATGCCACTGAGTTTGTGCCGCATTCATACAAATTACCGTAATTCATTCATGCGAATATGCACCATTCTGAATTGATAACGTAGTTTTTGCGTAACACCATATACATATGTATGTTTTTAGAAGTGAAATTCTCTGGAAAAGGACTTTTTTGCATCGCATCCGGAAGCCAAACTAATATTTGGTTTCGAAGAGAGAGAGAAAGATGCAAAGTATTTCTCCTTCTTTCATTTCCCAATCGGTTGCTGTCCCGCCATTCGTTGAAATCGAAATAGGAGTTAGTGTTCTAGAAATAGGATATTCTTTCTCCAGAAACTCGAAAATAGTTTCCATGGTATCTCTGTGAAATTCGTGCCTCGCTCTCCGAAAAATCCATCAACGAGGAAAGAAAGAAACCCGATATTTTTCGCTCGGTGGAAAAAAAAAATATATTAAGAAAATGGGGGATGTTCTTATTCGATATGACATTCGTGTTGCTTTGACTATGCAATGATAAGCGCTGCTCCTCTCGTACGAGGTATAGGCCGATCGAATATATTATTATGAAGGGGGAAAAAATCTCTTGGCAATTTTTATATTGAATCAAATTCACAAATGCGAGCGGCTATATAATAAACAAATTCCTATGTTTGTTTTACCCTCACAGCTGAAGAATTCTCCCATATAAGGAAGTATAAGCACGCAATGTTCAAAGAAGGATGTCAAACTAAAGTAGAAATTCCCGGAGACATGATCAAATCCGAATGGAAGGTTTTTGTGCCGTCTTTCACAAATAATACACATCTCTCGTATCGTTTCTTTTTCATTTGAAGAGAGAGATGAAGATGCCAAATTTCTCTGTCACTCGATAAATATGCCAATAACAATAATACAGTAGAACTTGGTTTATTCGAATTTTTTTACGAACCCCCCTCTTGAATTTTCTATCTAATTTAATGTTAAAATTTCTTGTTTAATTTGAAGTTTTCTCGAATTTGTTTGAATAATTCGAAGTTGGAAGGGAAAAAACAACATGATTTTTGTGTGACAAAATTTGGTTTGGAAAAATTCTACAAGAAGCCAGACTTAGCTTTTCCCAATCCAGTTGTTGAACGACAAATTTTTAAAGGCTAATAAAAGTTTGAAAATTCGGGTTTTCTCTTCTCTTTTTTTTATTTTCTTGATAATTTAATGTTCATTTTAACATCGTTCATATGAAGTGCATCGAGACTGTGCACCAATTAATACCTATTATGTTTCCCAACCTGTAAGATAAAGATACAACATTCAAAATCTGAGTCGTCATTAATAGAAAGTAGCGGAAGTACAAATTGCAAAAACATTGATGAAAGTTTTTTCTTCCTTGATGAAACTTTTCGTATTTCTTTGATAGTATAAGAATGGTAAGCAAAATTTGGGGAACAGTTTCGCAACGGATGAAATGACCTTAGGAGAACGCGAAGTAACCTTTTTAAGGATGAAACCGAGCATTTTCTATTCACTCCCCCCCCCCCCCCCGCCGCTGAACAATGTTCATAAAACCTAAGCCGCTCGTCGATGAGAATTCCCAAATCGGTAACCGTAGTTGCATCCGGACAGGGCCGCAACTAGATATTTTGTCACCCGGGGCAAGCCGGCATTTGGGCACACCTTGTAATGTAGAAGAAGCAGTTAAAAGAAGAATTCGTCGCCCCCTTCTGGGTCAGCGCCCGGGGCACCAGATCCGCCTGTTCCCCCCTAGTTGCGGCCCTGCATCCGGATAATAATACCATTCAATGTTGTAACTCAAATTGTAACTTGTAGTTATTTTATAAATGCAGGATTGATCTCAGGGGCCGTTCAAGTATTACGTAAGCAAAGTTTTAGCCATTTTTGACCCCCTCCTCCCCTTGTCAGCAAAAGTCAGCAAAACCCTGACCCCCTTCCCCTCTTATCAGCAAAATTTCGTCATCAGTTCTTCCCCTCTGAATCCTAACTCATATTTTCATAAAGGGTGGTCGATGACGTCAGCATTATCTAACCCTCCCCCCTCCCCCCTTGTCATCAAAAGTCAGCAAATCGGAAACCCCCATCGATGATGATGTAATACTTGAACGGCCCCTCAATAGGGTAATTCAAATTTTGGTTTATTCGAATTTTTTTCTAGTGACTTTGGACTTGGTCAAAAATAACGAGAATGTTAATTTCACTGCACATATAGGATCTTTATTCTTCTGCAGGAGGCGGGGGAGGGGTACATTTACACATACACAAACGTTCTTGCATGCACCAATTCGTTAGGAATTCCATACAGGAATGTGTACGAGCTGCATGTACAGTTAAGTAGTAGTAGTAACTAAGCATTATACCTCAAGGGAATGGTACCTAAACCTTTTCGGTTCACAGTGACTTTTTGTGCATTGAAGTGGTTTTTTGGCACCACAAGTTAAAAAATAAAAATAAGCTAGGTCTACTAAACAGCAACAGTGTGGTAGATTGCTCGATATTTTCAATTCTGAAACAGATTATGACTTATGTACAGTAAGTACATATGTTCGTGTACAACATTCTCTAATATATGTACTGCATAACATTTATTTCTTCAAATTTTTCGCGCTGATGTTTAGATGTTTTATGGTACAACACGTGAAACTATGACGAAGTTTTTTTCATTAGGCACCCTATCTATAAAAAAAAAGAAAAGAAAACTCTTGACAATTTGACAAACATTTTTACTGCATTTTATATGCAAATTGGTTGATTCTATGAACATCAATTTTTTTGTAATGCGCCGCTGACTTTTGACTCACTCCGTATTTTTATTCTCGTAACTACTATAATTTCAAGCAACTTAAATATGCGTGTATCAAAATATAAAATGATTATCATAATGATTTTTAACGCGTGTGATGTGAATTGTTAACAGTGAAAATTGTTAATAACGACTATTTTGCAGGTGAAATCTTTTGTTATGCGCAAGTAATTAACTGGAAAGAGCTCGAGGATATTTAAAATTGTCACACATATATTTTACACTCTACCATAAATATGGAAATTTGAGATAAGGTCAACAGTACAAAAGAAAACAAAATTATATCCTCGCATGAGATATTACCATAATTTGAGGTCCCCGCCACTAAAAAATAATTTTTGAAGTTATTGAAATTTTTTTTGGGTGATATTGAAAATCCCCGACGGACAAAATTATTCAAGACAAAAGTTCAAGATTCCGTTTTTCATACCCAGTCTCTTTCTCCCCCCCCCCTCCTCCTCCAACGTCGCATGTCATTATGCAAATGATTGTCTAAAGCAGTGTAGACAACGGATTCTGCGGAAAATGTTTTTCCAAGGAGAAAAAACTTTTTGTATTTGTGAGAATGTGGGAGAGGAAAGAGGGTGTAGAGAGAGAGAGAGAGAGAGATGGGGTATATATGATGTTTATCGTTATTTATCCAGCTAATGGAGTCTCAACGCCCTTCAATCAGAATTTTATTGCTTGCAAAAAAAACAAAAGAAGCTCAGGAGCCAAATATCGATTTCAACTTTTACGACCGTGTACCCGCTCTTTCTGCTTCGCACTATTTCAAACCCACTTAAGGGAATAATCAAATGAAAAAACCTCTAATATTAGTAAATATATGGATATAAATACTTACATAATTTTTCAGCGTATCAATTCGGGATCAATGGAAGTGTATGGATACCGGTAAGGAAGAATTCTTCGCAGATTGTGATTGTACCACTAGTGCACCGATTTACGGAAAATTCACCGCCAACTACTCACCTCCACGCAATTCACCGACAAACAATTCACCGCCGGAAAAAATCACCGCTGGGAAAGTTCACCGAGTCACCAGTGAGTGTGTGATCGAGTGATTGAGCAGAGAGTAAACATGTGAACGAGTGAGTGGCCGAATGGGTTGGTGAATGAACTAGCGATAATTCAAGTAAGTGAGTGACCGAGTGAGCAACCGCACGAGTGATCAAGTGATTGGGCAAATGACCGAGTGAGTGAGTAATCGTATTAGTAAAAGAGAGATGGAGCGAGTGGGTAAGTAACAGAGTGGTGAGTGAGTAACTGAATGAATATCTAGTGAACGGGTGATTTACTCAGTGAGTGACAATCTGAGTAACTTGATCATTTGCTGACTCACTCATTCATTTGCTCACTCACTTGATGAATCACTCACTTACCTGCTCATCTATCCAATCATTATGTTAGTTTGTTGATGAATTGTTTGATGGTGAATTTTTTCTTAGCGGTGGATTGTCACGCAGGTTAAATAACGTGGCGGTGAATTCCCCTTCCGGTGAATTTTGTGGCAGTGAATTGTCGGTGTATTTTCCGGCGGTGTATTATTGGTAATAAATTTTCCTACCTCTTTATATATCGTTGGACCCGAATTTTGAATTTATAATTGTAATGCCTCGTATGGTTGCTACAGTTTTCGATGGGCGATATCGTGTCGAGCATTGACAAGACATCTACTA